>NC_143141.1:57743012-58000512 GCF_059928025.1 Delphinapterus leucas
AAAGCCTGCTTCGGTCTTTGTGGCACGTGAGCTCAGTAGTTGTGGCTCATGGGCTTTGTTGCTCCATGGCACGATAGGATCTTCCCAGACCACGGTTTGAACCCGTGTTCCCTGCATTAGCAGGCGGATTCCTAACCACTGCGCCACCAGGGAAGCCAGCGCACCTAGAGCCCATGCTCCGCAACAAGAGAAGCCACTGCAATGGGAAGCCTGCGCACCATAACAAAGAGTAGCCCCCTCTCACCGCAACTAGAGAAAGCCCACGCGCAGCAATGAAGACCCAACACAACCAAAAATATAAATAAATAAATAAATAAGAACCTAAAGCCTGCCAGTGGTGTAGCCTGGAGACATCTAGTGTCTGGTTACTTCAGCAAGAGAGGACTCAGGACCCATGAGGATGGTTGGTCAAAGCACAGGGGATGCAGGATGCCAGTAGGCGGCCTTATCGTCCTGAGATTTGGTTCCCTTAGGTATTCAAGAGCTTCTGGAGGAGGGATTGTGCCACAGGTGAAGTCAGCCACACGTTGCCTCCCCCGGCTGGAGCCACCGTCTATGCAACACTCATAGATTAGCAAGCACTTTACCTACGTCTCAACAACCTTCTGCGGTATGAAAATATTATTTCCATTTTACCTGTAAGGACTGAGGTTCAGGTAAGTGACCTGCCCAAAGACAACACAGACAGTGGCAAGACATGCATGCAGGGATTCTGACTCCAAATCCTGACACTGTTCTACTCTGTTTGATGGTCGAGGCCCTCCATACATGATGCGGAGCGGTTTGAACAAAGTCCTGCTTCCACTCCAAACACGGAGGAGCTGTCCTCTTGAACGGTGGCCCTCTTTGATCCTGCTGGGGGTTTGTTTCCAGCACCGCTGAGGCCAGGTCTCTGAGAAGAATATCCCTACCCTGACTACTACTGATGATCCAGCTATATCGTCCCTGCTTCCTCAGGGAGATCCCCATGAGGACGATGAAAAACCTGAAGCCCCATTTTCTGGCAGGCCTCGCATGGCTCTGGGCTGCTGGCTGTCCATGAGCCAACAAGCCAGCCAACTCTCACTTGTTGAGTTTTGTTGGTATGCATCCTCTGCAGGATCCAACCATATTAAATTGCTTCAAGCAGCCTATAAAATAAAAGACAATTGCAATGCCATAAGGAATAGCATATCCCCAACCATAAATAAATTAGGGCTCTAATTCCATCAAGGCATGTGGGTGACATGACACACCGTGAGAGCGGAGCTTCCACGGGCTGTTCACAGCACCACAAATCTGAGATGGAATTACCGTCTTCGTTTATTTACATCTTCTGGTGGCTAGGTTGCTGTGACAGATGATCTCTGAAAAGTCTGGTCCCTCCACATTATGACCTCATGTTCCACTCTTCTCCTACCCCCCTACTTTTCCCTCCCCTACCCACTCTCTCCCACCCCCTTTCCTCTCTTGTTTCTCTCTCACACCCCTAAGTATTTCCCTCATTGCATTTTATTTTCTCTGTGGTCTCAGTAAAGAATAGAAGGAAGGAAGAGCCTAGCACTGAGAAAAGGTGGCAAATTCCAGACATGGGGGAGGCTCAGGAAGAATGAATCTCTCCTACAGCCATGATTTGTTGCATTGCCCCAGGGCCATTTATCCATGACCTCTCTGGGGACATATAGACTTTCCTTGCTTAAAATTTCAATTTAATTAAATCCACTAGGTGTGTTCTTGGATGTCAACCATGTCCTAGGCAACGTGGGGCAGTCAGAACCATATGGAACCAGGGAATTTCAGAAGCAGACAGGCTTTCAGCAGTCTCTGAGTTAGTTTGGCTCCTCGTTTTACAAATGAGGGACTCAAGGCCCAGAGAAATAAAGTGATTTTTCCAAGATCGTGTGGCTAATTAATGACAGAGCCAAGTCTAGACTGCAGAAAGAGTGAGAAACCTTAGCAACATCGGCCAGCGCCTTACAGCCTAGTCAGAGAAGGAAGACAGACATCTTCAAAAGAGTTAGCTAACAACATGAGAGGGTACATAATCAGAGCCACACTGAGGATTACAAAAACTGAATTTGGGGAAGGAAGGAAGTGATATTGGCAGGCAAGTTTGGACAAGTTTCACAGAGGAAGCAGCAGTTGGGTGGGAGGCTGAAGAGTAGACAGGATCCCACTTGGCAGAGATCAGAAGAGAAGGCATTACAGGCAGAGAGACAGCCTGGACAAAGGAATAAGCCTGGGGGCTGGAAGAAGCATTGCCTGGACACAGAAATTCATTGGGACCCCAGTGGGAAAGATGTGTCAATATCAAAGTATCAAAACTTGATGGAACCAGTGGGCTCTGGACTTAACCCTAAAGTCAGCTGAGGGTACTGGAGGTTCTTGAACAAGAAGCAATAAATGAAAGCATGCTTTAGAGCTTTGCTACACAAAATGTGGTCTGGAGATGACCAGCATCAGCTTTACCCCACCTGGGAGGTTTTCTAGGAAAGCGCAATCTCAGTCCCGCCCCAGGCCTACTGAATCAGAACTTCATTGCAACTAGATCCCCATGACTCACCAGGCACATGAAACTTTGCAAAGTTCTGCTTTAAGAAAACTTGCCTAGGGCTTCTCTGGTGGCACAGGGGTTAAGAATCCGCCTGCCAATGCAGGGGACAGAGGTTCGAGCCCTGGTCCGGGAAGATCCCACATGCTGCGGAGCAACTAAGCCCGTGTGCCACAACTACTGAGCCTGCACTCTAGCACCCACGAGCCACAACTACCGAAGCCTGCGCTCCTAGAGCCCGTGCTCCGCAACAAGAGAAGCCACTGCAATGACAAGCCTGCGCACCGCAATGAAGAGTAGCCCCCGCTCGCCGCAGCTAGAGAAAGCCCGTGCTCAGCAACAAAGACCCAACGCAGCCTAAAATAAAGTAAAAGAGAAGAAAAGAAAAAGAAAACTTGCCTAGCATGAAGGGTTAGCGGGTTCTAGAGTTGTTCCCTGGTGCTGCTAATTTTTTCCTGACCAAGAATGACTTAGCAAACGTTATTATACACAGAAATTCTCACAAAATGAGAGAAGCTAAGTAACAAACTGTTTTCACGTAGAGTGCAGTGTTCGTGGATATTAAGTTTCACAATTGAAGAGGATGACAGTATTCGATTTCTAAGCACAATTAAACATTTCTTCATTTCTATTATGCTGTTCTCTTTTTTGTGTTTTGGAGCCCATGGATTTTCTTCCTATGATCAGACTTTTTCTGAGCCCTTGAAAAGCTCTTAGGCTTTTGTATCTGATGGATAAAACAGGCTGTGATGGGTCCTGCACGAGCAGGGACCCTCCACACAACTCAGGGCAGCTTCCGGGGAGAGGTGGTAAGATCCCAGCACGAAAGATGAAAGGGTCCCTGTCCCATGCAAGACCCCCAGCCCATGCTGCCAGACTTCAAGGGAGCACTCAGGCCTGGAGTTGGACTCACTAAAGCTTGAAGGCTCTTCCGCACCTCCAGGTACCATGTAAACCGGATCCTGGTGCTGCCTGGGCCCACGTGGTAGGTGGAGCCAGCAATGACCAAATTCCCACTAGCCCACAGGATGGGAGCTTACAGCTGGAATTATGTTGATTTAAAGAAAATACAGAAAGTGGTGCGTGTGTGTGTGTATGAACCTGAATTTGTAGACCAAGATGAATGCTTACTATATTTTCTTAAAAAAAAAAAAAAAGCATTCTCCTCCCAGGACCTCCTCCAGTAGGAAGGAGAGAGTGCATGGCTTGAGGTAAGCCACAAGTGAAGGTGCAAAGAGTCAAGGGAGTCTTTCAACCCTTCAGCTCTAGACTGACATTGACGTGGACCAGTTCCCCCCCACCCAATACCACCAAATCACAGAATATGTGCCAAGTCTGAGTCAGAGCTTCCTCTCCCAGGGACCATCTTGAAGTGCTCGGGGTGTGCTTTCAAAGGCAGAAATTTTAGCTGGGTCCCCTCTGCGGCAGCTGACTTGCTGTGGTCTTCTGCTGCCCAGTGAGGAATGGGCCTGGGGGTCTGGGGAGCGGTCTCTCTACCTCTCTCTCCACAGGCCGTCTGTTCAGGGCCGGGGGGTGTGGGGATCTGCCTGTGGGTCTACTCCTCAGTCAGGACCCTCAGTGGGCGGCATTCTTTGCAGCTCCGGGTCCCTATGGCTTCGCCTCCACTCAGAGAGACTTCCATGATGAGGAAATCTTCTGTGGCAGTGGGAAGCTTGCTGGGAGCCTCCTCTCTTAATTGCACCTTTTAAAATTGAGATTTAATTCACACACCACAAAACCCACCCTTTTCAAGTGTACTCTTCAAAGGCTTTTTGTATATTCCCAAGAGTGTGTCATCATCACTATCCATCATATATTCCAGAACACTTTCATCACCCCCAAGAAGAAACCCCTGCCCATCAGCAAGCACCCCCCACTCCACACTCCTCTCATTCCCTGGCAGCTGCTAATCTGGTTTCTGTCTCTATAGATCTGCCTCTTCTGTGCACTTCACGTAAGCGGAATCACACAATATGTGGCCGTTTGTGGCTGGTTTCTCTTCCCTTTTATTTTGCCACAAGCCAACTTGTCTTAGTAATTCCTCATGAAGGTCTAGAAGTTGCTAGTCTGAGAAAGATGGTAATAGTACTGGAGCAAATTCTCCTAAGAAAAGCCATTGGCCTTTCTCTTCTTTTTTTTTTTAACATCTTTATTGGGGTATAATTGCTTTACAATGGTGTGTTAGTTTCTGCTTTATAACAAAGTGAATCAGTTATACATATACATATGTTCCCATATGTTGCCTTTCTCTTCTTGAGTGTTTCTCAGGGCAGTTCCTCCAGACTCCACATCCTTGCTGGGACTCACCTTTACTGAAGGGACAGGTCAACGCAAGTGAATACATTTTGGCTGAGGACTGAGGAACCAGTCCTGTACTTACAATACAGAGCAAGGGCTGGCCACTGGCACAGAAGTTAGCTCTGTTCAAATACGTCCCACCTGGCCATGGACATTTCATATCAAATATTTGAATGGCCCTTCAGAGTATAAAAAATACCCCCTCACTTGATCATAACTATGGAGAGAAAGGATAAAAGGCTTGTCCGAGGTCACACAGGTAGGAAGCAGTGAAGGCAGGGTTCAAATTCAGGACTCGTGTTCCACTGATATCCCTATCTGCTTCCATGTTTCTTTTTTTTTTTTTTTTTGCGGTACGTGGGCCTCTCACTGCTGTGGCCTCTCCCATTGCGGAGCACAGGCTCCGGACGCGCAGGCTCAGCGGCCGTGGCTCACGGGCCCAGCCGCTCCGCGGCATGTGGGATCTTCCCGGACTGGGGCACGAACCCGTGTCCCCTGCATCGGCAGGTGGACTCTCAACCACTGCGCCACCAGGGAAGCCCCTGCTTCCATGTTTCTTAATGACTCAGATGGAACCTGTGGTAAACTGGACTGCCCCTGCAGTCCTTCTCCCCCCTCAGACTCCCCTCTCCAGAAAAATCATCCTGGGGAAAACGGGTCCTCTGTGAGCTGACAAGCAGACCCTTCCTTTTCTTGCTCCCTCCATCCTCCCCTCACTGAGCTTCCCTCTTTGCACATCCTGCGATTGCCCGAGTGGTCCACTAACATTGGTCATAGTCCCACCAGCACTGAGGCCAAATGTTCAGTTTTGCAACTTTCTGACTGTGATCTTGAGAAAGTTACTGAACCACTTGTGCCTCTGTTTCTTCCTTTTACAGGTGAGGATAATATTAGTACCTACCTTTTCAGGCTAATAATTGATATGTGTAAAGAGCATTGAACAGTACCTGACACATGGTAAGCATTCGATAAATGATAGACTTCCTTTGGTACTGTATATATTTGTATTTCTCATGCTGCTGAGTAAAAAACTCCGTGCATACTAAGTCTTGGACAGAAGACATGTTCATAAGGAAGGAAAGACGGAAGGAAGGAAGGAAGGAAGGAAGGAAGGAAGGAAGGAAGGGAGGGAGGGAGGGAGGGAGGGAGGGAGGGAGGGAGAAAGGGATTTAATCGTCCTCGAAATACAGAACAAAGATTGCTCTGTAACTGTTTTCTTTTCTCTTTTAAAATATCTTCATATTCATACCAAGAGAAAATTCCTGCAGTGCAGAAAAGACCAATCCACTGGCAACTTATAATATGCCCTTGAAGTTGCAAACAGAAGGGCTAGGATGCGTCCTCTTTGTTGGTCAACCCTGTAATAGTGTTGGAGGATCAATCCTCAATCCTTTTAAATGCACTCTCGTATCTAAACCTGCAGTTACTCTTGATTACATCACCTGCCATTTTATTAGACTCTCATTTCAGCATCCTAAGGGCCTGGCTTATTTCATCCTCTGAGTTGGCTGGGTATCAAGTTCTCTGTTGCGTTTATCTTCTTTTTCTCTCGTTGTGATCTTCCTAGTGAAGATCGGTGTTCTCACTTGTAAAATTCACAGCATTTCCTCACATCAGTATTAGGACTGCTTTGTTTGCTGATTTCCTTCTAGCCCATTCACCCTCATACATCTCATGTTGGGAAACGTTCTCATTGTCTGGTGAGAAGGTGCTGGGGGCAGGCGAGGCAATGTTATGAGAGAACTGAGTTTCCAGTCAACCAGGAGGTTCTTTCTCTTGGCCCTTCCTTCGTTCACTTGGGTTCCTGGTTCCCAATGCAGCAGCTAGAGACAGCGCTGTATGACATCCCTAAACTGGGCAGAACCAGCTGCAGAAGCCTGACACACCCTCCACCCTACTGTGACAGAAGACACCTGTGTTAAGGGTAGCCGCTAAGTAGTCATATTTGGGCCTTAATGGCCTACTCTTCCCACTGTTCTAGCACTGCAAGAGCTGAGTGGACCAGGGGCAGACACCTGGATCAAGGGCAGCCAATCCAAAAAAATAAACTGTGCCCATCGGATTCTCTTTCTACGGCACTTGAACCAAGAAATGCCAAGGGAAGGGTATAATTAGCGATAAGGCTAAAACAGAAGGTTTGTGATGTAAGAAGAAACCAGAGAGGCCATGATAATCTAGTATAAGCCAGAGTTACATGGGAACAGGAGTTACAGGTTACAGAAGCCAGACTCAAAGAGTTATCAGAAGGAGAATGGAGCAGATACACCAAGAGATGCAGAAATACAGTGAGGTGGAGCAACCAGGCCGCTCGTGGGAGAGACGCCCGTGCCAGCTCCCTCAGCTCTAGACCACATTCTGGTCCAGGCCGTCAGCATCCTTAAGATAAATCTTCTTTTCTCCTGAGGTAGCTTAAGTAAGTCTCTGTCTTTTACAACCACCAGAACCTAAGTAGCACCTGTTCCTCAGGCCTCTCCGGAGATTGGGAGCCAGGTCTAAAGGGGTCCTCAGACCACAGGCAGTAACAGGGACAAGTTCAACTCGAGTCAATGCACTGCACTTGGAGTCTGGGATTCAAGTTAATCCAACAAGCAAGTAATTTGAGCACCTACCACATGAGGCCCTGTGCAAGATTTGCAGAGGTAAAGGTAAGTAAGGTAAAGGTAAATGTGAGTAATAAGGTCCTCTACTTCAAGGAGCTTGTGATCCAGATAGAGTGGGGGAGGGAGGGTGAGAAACACACAGAACTAAGTCAATACAAACTAGAACAGACATGTGCATCAGAGTAGGAAACACAATGCTTTGGAGTTTCAGGGAAGTTGTGGCCACATTAGGATGTAAAGTTCAAGAAAGGCTCTTCAACTTTGCCGGGGATGCAAAAGAGAGATATAAGAATACCATGCAGGCTGCTTTTGCGGACTTGGCGACACTGGCTACGAGAGGTGAGGAAGACAGGATGCTACTGAGATTGCAAGTCACATGGTCAGCATAAGAGGGGAGATGTTGGTCATGGGGTTCAAGACACACTACCCCCAAAATATGGCATCTTGGTGTATCTTAAGCTGAAGGAATTTGAAAAAATAATGGCAGAAGCAGGAAGTTCACTCTGATCCCCCCCCACCTCATGCTTCTTCACTGAAACAGGCCATAAAACTCCCATGTGAAAGGTACCCTCTCTGCACCAGGAGGAAGGAAGACATTCTTATCAACAGAGACAGGGAACTGGGGGCCAAGAAATCCATACAAACAAACCTTGCTAAACTAACCCTTATCTTCCTAGTTATTTCTTCACCATTTTCTACTTGTAACCCAAACCCCTCTGTCTTGTCAATTCTTCAAAAATTTATTGTTTCTTTGTTTAAAAGGTACAAAAGCTTCCTGCTCTGTTCACTTCTTTGGGTCTGTACTATGAAATTTAATAAAACTTGTATGCTTTTTTCCTGTTAGTTTGTCTTTGTCAGTTTAATTGTCAGACACAGCCAGGGACCCTCGGAGGGTCAAGCTAGGAAGAGGAAGGAGGGGAAATGTAAATGAGACCCAGAGACAAAGCTCCTGAACAGGGAGAGAGGATAATGGGTCATAGGCTGAAAGCCACTGCTTCCCACCAAGATTTAACATCCTCTAAACTCATCTCATAGCAGCCCCCATAGACTTCTATTTTAAAAGTATTATTTGTGGATTTTCTAATTTTATAAATAAAACAGGTTCCTTGCTTTGTTTTTTTTTATCTTTTTAAATTGAAGTATGGTTGATTTACAATATTATATTAGTTTCAGGTGTACAACACAGTGATTTGATATTTTTATAGATTATACTCCACTTAAAGCGATTATAAAATATTGGCTATGTTCCCTGTGCTGTACATTACATCCTTGTATCTTATTTATTTTATACCTAGTAATTTGTACCTCTTAATCTCCTTCCCCTATCTTCCCCCTCCCCCCATCCCTGGTAACTACTAGTTTATTCTCTGTATCTATGAGTCTGTTTCTGTTTCGTTATATTCAGGTTCCTCGTTTTAAAAAAAAAGGATTCAAATAAGGCAAAAGTCTATAAAGTACCAAGTGAAAGTATGCCATAAATCCTCCCTCCCTAAAGATAAACCCCTTATTTTTTTCCAGAAAATTCTGTGCACATGAAAACACAATTCAAGAAAAAAAAGTCAAAGTATACACACTTACGGACAACTTGGTTTTTTGAGTATATTGTGAACCTTTTCCCAGATGGACACATATAGATCCACTTCATCTTTTTTCAATAATCACACAGGGTTCCATTGTGTGGATTATGGAATTACCATAGTTTATTTAACTAATTCCCTAATGATTAACAGGGAGTTTCCAACTTTATGCTGTTATAAAAAAGGAATGAATATATCTATTTCTTCCACAGTTGTGTGAGTATTTTCATAGGATAAATTCCTATATGTGGAATTTCTGATTCAAAGGATACGTACATTCTAATTGTTATAGACAAAGCCAAATTGCTGTCCAAAAGACATTGTACAAATTACTCTCCCATCCCCAGCATAGAAGTGCCTATTTCTCCCACACCTTTGCCAAAGTGGTTATCAGCAGTATTTGTCATCTTTCCTACTCTGATAGGAAATTTTAAAAGTTGATATTGTTTTACATTGCCTTGTATGTTACTGGAGAGACGCATCTTTTCATAAGATTTGAATATTTGTAGCTTACCTTCTATTGATTTCTTCTGTGAGTTTCTGTAAATGTCTTTTTCCCATTTTCTAATGAGTTGATGGATTTTTTTTCCTCACTCAGAATATATAACATTTTCAAAGAAGTATACAGAGGTCTGTGCTAGGAAACATTTCTAAACAGTTTAGTATATCCAGAGAGCCATCTCCAACAGTTAAGTACTTCATGGATCCATCCTCATGGTGGCCAGGTAGATAGCTCACTCAGTACAGTTAATGTTTAAAAGACTGAACTTGAACATGAGAGACATCAATAATAAGAAAGTTTTGCAATAATATGTTACCTTGGATTCAAGGAAGGAGCACTTCAGTATGGACACCAGATTGTGGCACAGAAGCAGATTGGATGATGACACAACACCGGGACAGAACGCTGCCTCAGACAGCCCCTCCTTAGAAAGTTAGACCAATATGGAACTTGGAGGAGGTGCTATTAACCATCAGAGCATGGCTCCTATCATGCATATCCGTGATATGTAATTTACTGTTTCTATTGATGTGCTTGGGATAGCTGTTTAATAAACTAAGTATTAGTCTATTCCATTGTGTGCATTTGGGTCTTCTCAATTAATCTTTTGCTGTCCTTATAAAGTCCCAAGATTCTTTTCATGTTTTATTAAGGGATGATACCGACTAGGGCAAAACTACGTGTGTGAATTAGGAGGCAGGGGTGAGGCACAAATAGAGAAGACCAGCCAACAGTTGTTGTCACCATGTTCCCAGAAAAGACACCTTGGATGGTTCCAGAGCAGTGCCTGTTCCCAAGTGAGTGCACCTCCATTTACACAAACAAGAAGAGGGGTCATATTCTAGCCCCCATGGTGCCCAAGACCACACACTCAATAAATATTTGTTAATTCAATGGAAATTTTGATGGCGAAAGTTCCCCATGGAATCAAGAAGGGATAAAAATGTAAAACTAGGGCTTCCCTGGTGGCGCAGTGGTTGAGAGTCCGCCTGCCGACGCAGGGGACACAGGTTCGTGCCCCGGTCCGGGAAGATCCCACATGCCGCGGAGCGGCTGGGCCCGTGAGCCATGGCCGCTGAGCCTGCGCGTCCGGAGCCTGTGCTCCGCAACGGAAGAGGCCAGAGCAGTGAGAGGCCCGCGTACCACAAGAAAAAAACAAAAACAAAAACAAACAAACAAAAAAAAATGTAAGACTAGACCTAAAACTTGAATTGCAAAAGCCAAACATAAATAGGTTCGTTTATATTTTATTCTTAGGCAACGTTTCTCCCCGGGGACATTTTTTTTTCTTCTACCGATTTTCAATTTCTTCCTACCTCAATGCACACTTGCTTCTCTCCCTCCTATGGGTATGAGACCAAAGGTATTAACAACTGCTGCTCAATTTCACTGTGACCAACAGTTGCATCGTTCTGAAGTACCGGCTGGCTGGGGGCTCTCTCTGGCAGCCTCTCAGCCCAGAAGCCCTGCCTCGATGGTTCTGCAGCTTTCTCCAATGCAAATGACTCAAAACATGCCTTTCCCAATGAGGAAAATATGTAAGCTTTAGTTCTCAAGTTATGTTTCATGTTTACAACAGCCTTCTCATCATCGTTAGTTGGATTAAATTTAGTGATTACAAAGATTTTTGTTTTTATCAATAATACCCTTGATGTTGAAAAACAAGAGCAATTTAAACAGACCCAGATGCTCTAAATTCCACCACATGTTTATTGTATGTTTTTAATTGCATTGTATTTGAGGCTGTCATTTAAAGCAATTAAATGTGAACGTTATTCCTATGGCCACGTTTCCCTGGCTTCTCACACTAAAACTTTGCTGTTCCTAGTTATTCGACTGCAAAATCTTCAAAGAAAAACATTTAATGGTAATTGTTATGTTATCGCCCACACTCCTATGAAACAGGTACATCCCCCCACCAAAGCTCACACGGAGCTGAAACGTAATCCCAGGAAAAATTCCCCTGCTCCTGCAAAGTCATTGGATTTTAAGTCACTGCTCTCTTTTTATCCCCTTTCAACGAAAGTTCTTTCCCCCTTTAAAATGCATCGGTTAGTTTCATTATTATCACTACAATTATCAACAACTCTGCCAACATAACTCAACCAGGACTTACTGCGTGTCCGCTGACTTTCTTTTTCTTTGTTTTTCCGCTGACTTTCTGTAAACATTTTCTCCATCAGTAAATCAAAGCAACTTCAGCGACATTGGTCATGCGACAGTGAATTCTGGGGCAGAGAGGAGAGAGGAGAGAGGAGTGAGGACGGAAGGCATGAAATAATAAGCTAGCAGGCTGTGTGAAATAAAATAAAGAGAAGGCAGCTTGGCATCAGGGGACATGAATTGAATCCTGACCTTCGCGTCAGTCAGGGACCCTGGGCATGTCATTTAACCTCGTTTGAATTTCAGTTTTCTCACCTGTGAAATAAGTGTGTAGGTAAAACCTTTATGAGAAACCACCCCTCCAGACATGTTGTGTAGATGCTCCTGCAACAGTGGACCTGCACAGGGCCAGACTGCTTCCTGTTTGTGCAAGACAGGACCTTCTCTGAGGAACCGAGCTTCTTCCTGAACCCTTCAGGTCTTGCAGATGAAGGGGGAGCCTGAGGAGTTCTGGCCAGAACCAGGGTGGGCTAAGATGTGCATGAGGGCCCTTCTGGACGGCGACGGGGATCTGGCTAAGAAGGAAAGCCAGCAAGGGGCCTGTGGACGTGTCCCAACCCTTGGGATGAGGATGAATGAGTGAATCTCTCCTTGGGACCCTCCTGGGAATGAGACAGAGCTGAAGGGACCTGATTTCTTGAAGCTGGACAGGTTTTTACTCTTATTTTCTGGTTTATTTCCCTTTGCCCTCCTTTAAGAAGCCTTCTGAGAAATTCCAGCTGTCACAGCTGAGCTAAGAGGAGTTAAGAGAAGCATTTGTGTCCAACTGGGCTGGGGCATTAAAAGAGCAGCCCCTGCTCCTGGGGCCAACAAGGCAGGAGCAGTGGGTATCAGGATGGGAGAGACCCAGGGATGAATCACGCCAGCAGACCATGGCCTCTTGGTCCCAGCTGTTCATTCCACCTGGAGAATCTCCTTCCAGAGCTAAATCCATGTGGAGTTTTATCTGACCCCAAGAGGCAGAGTTCTCTCACACTCTTTCCAAGTCTCACACCCCAGATATCCCAGTCTTCGATACCCCAGTTGGCTAACAACCCCTGCCTCAGGCTCAGCTGGGGTCAAACACTCTGAGCTGTTTCCAGCCGTGGTGAAGTGTTACATGGAGCCGTCCACACTCTCTCCCAGGTCCCCGGATGACCCATGGCACATACTGGCCGGCTAAGTAAGGTGCTGCCTGTGGTCTGGAAGAGTGTTTCTCTGGCTTCTGTGCTCAGAGGTTGACCTCATCGTCTCAGACTTAGCTCCAATCAACAATGCAGAGCAGGGACTTCCCTCGTGGTCCAGTGGGTAAGATTCCTCGCTTCCACTGCAGGGAATGCGGGCTCCATCCCTGGTCAGGAAACTAGGATCCTGCATAACTCACACAGCAACCCACCCCACCCCCCACCCCCCCCCCCACCCCCCGCAAAAAAAAAAAGTGCAGAGCAGCCTACAGGACTCCCCTTTGTGATGTAAAGAGCTGGATAACCATGAATGGTCACCAAGGCTAGGACCCTGTTCTAGAAATTAATTTGCTGTCAGGGGTCAAGTACCTTCCGCTGAATGTCAAAAGGCCACTTAAAGATCAGTGTAAACCCCTTTGTCATCTGTGTTTGTTATCTATGTGCTCCACCAAGCATGGTAAAAGGGAACTCAGAGTTCCTGCTTGCAGCTCTTTAAGCTCAAGTTGTAATAATAACAGCAGCTAACAGGTTTGTTTGTTTATTTTTTCAGAACATTATGTATGCCAAACATAGATTATCTCATAAAATCCTTATAATAAATGTATGCATTTGGTCTTTTATTTTCCTCACTTTGATAAGAAAATGGAGATTCTGAGAAAGAGATCTGCCCAGAGTCACAGAGCTGGTGAGCTGGGAAGGCCAGGTTACAAACGCAGGCTTGGCTGCCTCACCACGAAGTGGCTGGTCCTCCTTAAGTTTCTTGTGGCCACTGGTACCAGACACCAACAGTGGTTGGCTAAATAAATAAATACATAAATAAGGGGGTAAGGAGAGGGCTTAGCATGTACTGGAAGATATCTAGAAGAGCCCTCAGAATCCAGTGAAGAGCTGCACCCCCAGGCCAGAAGGACGCAGGGGAGCTGGGGGCCTGAGCAGCAGAATTTGTGGCCCTTCTCTTCAGGACACTTGGTGCCAACTCTCATCTTCGCTGGCTTGAAGTTACATCCTAGAGAAAAGAAGGCAGACTATCCCAGCATGGTCAGGTGTGTATGTGAACCAATTAGCTTTGGCCATCAGGTGAGGGGCAGCAGCATCCCCGGCTCCCCGTGCAGGTGTCGTTGTCCTCCCTGGCAACTGATGGGTGATACATGAATGGATTATCTACAGGAAGGTGGTCAAAGGGCTAAGAAGGAGGGGGGCAAGAAGGAGCAGCTCCAGTGCTCTTCTCTCTCTTGTGGGTTCCTTGGACCCTTCTGATCATTTTGGACTCTAACCAGTCTGAGAGGTGCCCACTTTCTCAGTGCTGAGAAATAACTCTCTTTGATAGCTAAGGAAAGAAAGAAAATGTGGACCTCAGTGCCAGATGTGCATGTCGTGTCTTGATCAAAATAGAGAGAGCAGGGTCTTCCCTGGTGACACAGTGGTTAAGAATCCACCTGCCAATGCAGGAGACGTGGGTTCGAGCCCTGGTCCGGAAAGATCCCACATGCCGTGGAGCAACTAAGCCCGTGCACCACAACTACTGAGCCTGCACTCTAGAGCCCACGACACACCTACTGAGCCCACGAGCCACAACTACCGAAGCCCGCGCGCCTAGAGCCCGAGCCCCGCAACAAAGAGAAGCCACTGCAGTGAGAAGCCTGCGCACCGCAGCGAAGAGTAGCCCCGCTCGCTGCAACTAGAGAAAGCCCGCCCACAGCAATGAAGACCCAATGCAGCCAAAAATAAATAAACAATTTTTAAAAAAATATAGAAAGAGAGAGCAGATCTGTCTGTGGCCCATATCAGGGGCCAGCTCTACAATCGTGCAACAGGGCTGGGGCTGAAGTCCGGGCTGGAGGCTGAGGCTGGGGCCCAGGAGTGGGGTCTCTGACTGCTCTTCTTTCCAATAAGATGTGATACTCAACCCAGAGCCTGCATGCCTGTTCACACATCTGTTCAGCACTAGCCTGCAATCACTTAAGCTGTATTATTGGACTTGTCACCATATTAATGTAGCTGTACATTTAAATTGACTGTAATTGTAAGTTTCCTGAAAAACCTTGGGTTTTTTGCAAGTATTAATTAACCGATGCACTTACATTAAAAACAATTATGTAACCTCAGACCTGCCTTCCTTGCTCTCCATGTCAAAAATGGGGGTTTCGTGTAATGCATAAAACATGTGGATTAATATTTCACAATTAAGGTCAATTTCCATTTGGAAAGGAAAGATAATTAACTGCTTCTCACCTGTAATCTCCTGACATGTTTCAATTAAGAAAACAATTATTTATAAACTTTGTAATCTGGACACTCGGAGAACATGGTAATGAAGCTACTGATAAATAGAATCATTCACAAAATAAATCAGGACCCCTGGCTGTAAAGCTGAAGTGGCACCTGTTTGCATGTTAAGCCAATAAGGCTAGAATTTGGGAAAGCTCGCTCAAAGGCACAGCTGGGTCCTTAAGCAGCAGAGGTAAAAAAATGTGGGGTTCCCTCCACATTCACCTCACGGTGAGGTGAAGCCCTTCCCACAAAATCAGTGTTAGGTGCTAGGGCTTTTCCTTCTTCCTCTGCAGCTTCCTAGCTGCATGATGCTGCACGAGAGACTTGATCTCCATTCCCTCATTTATTAAATGCGAATAAGTTGTATCGACCTCATGTTGCTGTTGGAATTGTATGTGAGCTAATACACGTAACATGCTAAGCACTACGGCCGGCCTTCATCGGGACTCAGTAAAAGGAAGATGCTGCTGTCCTGTTTGCTAAGTCCAGGAGGGGGAGGCCAAGAGAGGAAGTGGGGCATCTCTAGCTGTGAAACCTTGGGCAAGCCCCTCCCCCTCCAGCCCCCCAGCCCCATCTGCGGAGGAAGCTTCCTGGACCCCGTCCTTCCCAGTGGCCCTCCCTGACCTCGCGCCCCCTATGATGGGGTGAGGTGCCAGCTCCCCTACCCCTCACTCCCTCACACGTGCCAGGAGCTCACTCAAGACCTAACACCCATCAAGTTAAGGGATGGAAGCTTCTGGAAGCCAAGGATCTCATCCGTTAACAAGATCTGCCCAAGGTCATGGCAAAAGAGCAAGTAAATCCCACAGCCCATAGCCACTCTTGTGACGAGGCTCCGCCTCCATTCCTTGCCTGGAGAAACCGGCACCAGAAACCCTAGAGTCTCTGCTTTGCAGACCCTAAGCCTCTCGGGGCTGTTGAACTCCCCAAACAATAGACCTGACCCCTTGAGACCCACTTTCAGAGTCACCCAACAGCATTAACTTCTAGATGCGTATAGGTGGCAAGATGGGGGGAAGGGAGCCTGGCTCTAGCTCAGCACCCCTACCCCCAGCCCTTCCGAGTCACTTGAGGAACAGGGCCCACCCCAGCCTCTCCAGACTTAGTTTCCTTATCAGTAAATGGGGTCTGATCACAAGACCTCGTAGGTCCCTTGTGCTCCAGTTATATATAATTTCTTTTCTCATCTCTTCCAGAATCTTTTATTTTATTATTTTTACAAAGTCAAAGCCTTGACAGAGATGTTTGACATTCTTTTTCTGAAAAAAAACATCTGTCCCAGTTGGACTCGGGCTGGGATATGTCTTTGGTAATGGGGGTGGGATCAGCTCCCCTACTTGTGAGGGTTCCAGGCCAGCAGTGATTTGCAAGCCTGAGATGGAAAGGGCAGTTCCCCATCACCCTCCGCCCCTCAGTAGGTGGTGACGGGCAGAGCAGAGGCAGGCACTCGGCCACACTGGGTCCAGAGCTAGTCCAGAGCTCTTTCTGGGACACCTTCGCCTCTCTACTCTGAGCAAGGAGGCAGTGCTGTTGGGAAGGAGCACCTGTGCTCTTTCTAAGTTCTCATCGTTGCAGAGAGAGCCCCCTCTGTGCACTGTCACACCATTCTCCCTTCCTGAGAGTCCTTCCGCTACTCTCCTGCCTGACACCAGCAGCTGCGGACACCCAGCAGGACGGCAGGAGTGGCTGGGATTTAAGGGCAAAGCTCCAAGGGCTGCCCTCCCCAAGCCCACCCCTAACATGCATCCTCACACGGTCCCCCAAAAGCAGCTGTTGCATAAATTCCCTGGCTCCAAGGAGGCTGCAGGGCAGCAAAGAGATGACAGGGAAAGCAGAGGGCTTCAGAGCGGAGAGCTTCTGACTGTGAGCCGTGAGTCCCAGATTCCTTCGTTCATCCATCCAACAAATGTTTACTGCAAGCCGACCAAGTGCCAGGCACTTGGGGTTACAGACCTGGGGATACAGTTGTGAATGACACAAATGAGATCCCTGCCGTCGTGGAGCTTACATTCTAGTAGGCAGAGAGAGACTATAAAAGAAAGGAGTAGATAAAGCAGAGAATATAGAGAAAAATACAACAGGGAAGGTCCCCAGCGGGTAGGGGTGGGGGTGTACCATTTTAAATGGGCGATCAAGGACAGCGCCATAGAGAAGGTAACACCGGACCAAAGACCTGACCCAGGTGAGCTCCCAGCCTGACTCACGGCTGGCTCCCGCAGGGAGCCAGATAAGTGGGTTAATCTAAATCAATAACTTGTAAATGTATTTTCCTCTGCAGCAGACCCCTTTACTCAAATGAAGAATTACTCAGAGCATTATAAATTAGGACTTCCACATGAAAGAAGGGATACTCGGTTAAATTTGAATTTCAAGGAACACCGAATCACTGTTTAACATAGTTATATCCCATATATTGCATGGGGCATACTCATACTAAAAAGTATTTGTTATTTATCTGAAATTCAAATTTAACTGGATTCCTGTCTCTTTTTTTTTTTTTTTTTTTTTTGTCCTGTCTTTTTATTTGCTAAATCAGGCAGCCCTACAGGGGAAACAAGAACAGGGGAAGTACTTCTCAGAGCTCTGAAGTCTCCAACCAAGGGGCCTCTCTGAGCCTCAGTTTCCCCGGGGGCAGGAGGTAGATCTCTAGGTCACTAGAGATAGTGATGGAGCCCCATGGGAAGAATGAATGATCAGCACCTTCCCGAGCTTAGCCTGAGGTCAATCTTGGGCCAGGAGCTCTCAGATCTCAGAGAGGTTTCAGTAAATTACCCAACGAGAAAGCACCCAGCCCAGGACCTGATGACATTGGGTGCCCAGAAATTGTTTGTTTTGTTTGGGTCTAGTTTTCTGGAAAACTACCCTGCCCTCTCACCACCCCCTAGGCTTTCTGGAGGTCAACCTCTGGTCTATTTACTCTAGATGGTCCCTCAGCCCCATAGGGCCAGGAAGAGACGGATGGAGCATATTACTGAGTCTGGGGAAAAGGCCTAGGAGTGCTTGGTGGTTTCTTCTCTTCCCAGAAGTTCGCTTATTCCTGAGCTGAGAGCTGAGTTCTTTCACCCTCATTTGTCTTGGAAGGGCTGGCTGTGGGCTATCCCACCCAGTGAGAGTTTAACTGGTAAAAACTGAAAATGAAAAAAAAAACAAAAAACCTTCAAGGCTAAAGAGCAGAAATGGGAACAGCAAAGTATCTGAAAGCCCCTGTCAGGTATTGGAAATGCTCTCTTAATGGCATGAGGTAGAAGCAAAGCCAACAGCTTCTCCAGAGCCCGAAGCTTCAGAACACGCCGTGAGCAGCTGGGACCTCTCGCTGACAACGGCACTAGTTTTCTCCCTGGGGTAAAATCACTAGCCAAGGCAGCCTGCTCTCAATTATCTGCTTTGTGGCTTGTCTGAGGTGGGATAACTTCAGGGTGAGGGAGAGGGAGACTGGACCCAGGGGATGGGGTGAAGGAGGCCCTGGCTAGCAGTGGGCAGAGCTGGGAGAAACCATGACACGCGTCTGTGTCCCTTCCTTTTATCTATTGCAGCCTAACCGCCCCCAAAATGCAGGGGCCTCAAACCACAATTTATCTCCATTTCTCATGGCTTCTAGGCTCAGCAGGGCAGCACTCCCTTTGGGCCTCTCCTGCAGTGGCTTTCAGGTAGCAGCAGGAGCTGCAATCTTGGGAAGGCTTGACCAGCCTGGGAACCCGAAAAGCGTTTCTTCATGCACGTGTCAGGCACCCAGGCCCAGACGGTAGCAGCAGCTGGGAGACACCTCTGCTCACTCTTGCTATGGGGTAGCTTGGGCTTCCCTCACAGAATGGCAGTCTCTCAGCAGTGGACTTCTTACACCATAGCAGCTTTCTCCAGATTGTGTGTTTCCAAAGTCCAGGACAGAAGCTGCAAGGCTTTCTATGACCTGGCCTCAGAAGCCACACAGTGTTGCTTCCACTGACTCTAATGCTTAAAAGGGCCAGCCCAGATTCGGTGCTGGAAAGACTACACCAGGGTATGAATTCTGGGGTGGGGGGGAGAAATAGCTCCCAGAGTATTCTTGCTGTGTGGCTGGGCTGAGGTGGGACAACAAGAGCCGGGGGTGGGGAGGTAGGATGGGGGTTGGAGATTGCCTATCAGCCCAGTTTCCAGGCAGAGCAGAATCAGAGTGACAAGGACAGCCATTTTGCTCACTGATGTAAATGATACCCTTGAAACCTCAGAGGGTAGGGCTATGTGGAACAAAAAACCAAGAAACCTGGGTCCTTATACTGGCATGGCTCCCTCTGGCTGTGTGTTTTCTGGCAAGTCCCCAGACCTCTCTGGGCAATGGTTTCCTCATCTTAAAGTTGAGGAAGGTGGGCTTCCATGGTGGCGCAGTGGTTGAGAATCTGCCTGCCAATGCAGGGGACACGGGTTCGAGCCCTGGTCTGGGAAGATCCCACACGCAGCGGAGCAACCAGGCCCGTGAGCCACAACTACTGAGCCTGCGCGTCTGGAGACTGTGCTCCGCGACAAGAGAGGCCGCGATAGTGAGAGGCCCGCGCACCGCGATGAAGAGTGGCTCCCGCTTGCCGCAACTAGAGAAAGCCCTCGCACAGAAACGAAGACCCAACACAGCCAAAAATTAATTAATTAATTAATTAAATTTTTTAAAAAACAATTGAGGAAGTTGGATGAAATCACTCAGTTTCCCCTCACCTCTGAGTTAAGCCATTCTCAGAACAGGCATGAAAGCTAGAAGTGCCAAGTTAGCAGTCACCGATCTTTCCACCTTTCCGCGGCAACAAATCCTGGTGGCTAATTGGTATGTCATGTTCCAGGGGCCCTACACCTCCCTTCCTGCCTGCATGCATGTGTGCCTATGCACGTATGTACATGTGTGTATAGTTGTTTTTGTATGTGCTTATGGGGGTGTAAATGTCAGGCAAGTGTCCCACTACACGTTGTTCCACTCAAGAAAAGAGCCAAAATGGGTGGTTTATATTGGAAACAGCCCCGCTATTTATATAACGATGTGTTGTATGGCCTTTTAATTTAGCCCTCATTCCAAATGCATGACACGTCCTTTTGACACCTTGAAGAAATGTTTCTCAGATGGCAAGCTGGGCATGGCCGCTCCAGGCTGCACAAGGAAAACACACAGCCCTGAAAATTAAAAGTGATTTAGGCCCTCTTAGGAAATGCCTCGCTTCAGGCTACTTGATGTGGTCATTTATTAAGTGACTTAATCAGGAAAGTAACGTAATCTCAGAGTAATTAGGTCCCTTTCTGGGCGCTCCTGTATCCTCCCAATGATGAAGGGGGTAATGCGTTCATAATGGGACTATCAGAAGCGAATTGTTTCCTAGGGCTGAGGAATGGTTAGCCATTCATCTAGGGCATCTCTGTGTGGCCGAGAAATGTACCTTAAATCACTGACTCTGCAGAAACTTCCCTTTGAATTCAAGCAGTTTTTAACGTGGTTTCCCTTGCCCTACAGTGGAATGAGTGAAGGTTATAGAATCATAGCCCATTAGAGTCCAGAGAATCTCAAAGCTCTCCTAGCCCAAGCTTGACATCTCTCTGCCAAGGAAACAAGGAGAATGATAGTGCCCAAGGCCATGCATCTTGCCTCTGCAGGGCTGAGACCAGCACCCAGGTCTTCTTTCATGCAGTTCAAGGCTAAACTAGAGAAAAAAGGGACTCTCTGAGGCTCTGTTGGGATAGTGGAGTGTCCCAATAACCAGATGTGGCTCCAGTGATAAGCAGGGACAAAAGGACTCAATATTCCAGAAGCATCCTGTGCAAAATGTGAACAGCTACGTGAACGCTCAGGGAGAGAATTTGTTCAGAACTATTTGTTGAGGGCCTACTATATGCCAGGAACTACTCTAGAAACCTGGAACCCAGAGAGAACACAGTCTCTGGACTAGTGATGGGAGTGGGGAGGAAGGCAGAGGATGAGAGAATGAGCGGGTGGATAAATGGATGACAAGTGAATGGATGGATGGAAGGCTGCTACATTTAGAAAGATAGCAGAGCCATAACTCAGGAATAAGTTAGGGCCTGGATGCAGAAACCTGGAGTCCTGCCCTTCCTTGCAAGCCTGCAACACAGCCAGAATCAACTCTCCTGCTCAAAACAACTTCAACGAACATCCAGTCCTTCATAATCCACACCCTACCTCCCACAGCCTACGCTGCTCCAATATTTGCCTTTTACTCCGATCCTCGTTAATCTCACCACAGTGCCCCCCCCACACACACTATCACCAGTCAAAACCCCTCCTGCTTCTGTGCTCAGGCTGACATCCCTTCCTAGGATGCCCTCCCCTGTGCCTCTGCCTCTTTGCCAACCCTCTGCCCCCCCATTTAGCATACTCTTCTCCCTCCAGGCCTCTCGTCCTGGCCTGTCTGGGCATACGCCTGAGCTCTTTTGGGAGGTGTGTTGTACCTACTGGGCTAGGCTTGCCTCTCACACCTCCGGCTTAATTGTCAGGGCTTTACAAACAGGAACTGCCTTCCCCTTCAGGGTCCCCACAGACTGGAGCCTGTTACTGGGTGCACAAGACTTCAGGAACAACATAGGCTCTGGCCAAAGTAAAGAGGAGGGGACCCCAGGACAAGCACCTGCCTTGGGCTCACCCCTAGGAAACTCTGAAACCTGGACTTCCCCCCAGAACCTGTTTCATTAAGCCCCACCCACTCCCACACCCCCTGCAGTGTTTTCCTGGAGGCATCCCCTCAGAATCAGAACTGGGTCGAGGCCTAGCTTGCTGGGCAGGGATTAGGGGAGCGGCCTCTTGGACTGTTTCTACAACAAAAACTACTCTTGTGGTCTGGCCAGTGACTCAGCATCTTGGATCCCAAATGAAAAAAAGCCATTTTCATCTAGGCATGCAGGAAGCGCAGGGGATCCAGCTGACTTTGTGAAGCCACTGTGCCAGGCTCAGCGTCCAGCCGTGTCAAATCCGGGCACCTGGAGCATGAACAGCTCTGCCAACCTCCCAACCAGTCAGGAATGAGAAGAGAGCACCTCCTGTTGACGGGCTTGGCCACCCCATTTTATAGATGGAAAGTTGAGGCCTAAACATATCAGAACCTCTTAAGGTTCCCCAGGTTGTTCCTCTTTCCCCCTGATGTCTGGTGAGGGCCTCTCTGAACAGGTGAAAGACGAACAATTAACTCTTCTTCAAAACAGCTGCAACCCTGTACTGAAGGAAGAATCCCTAAATATACATCGATTTCACAGGGGGCCAATTTTTGTGTCTGTGGCATCTGGTGAGTCCTACGCACCCCTTCTCAGAATAATACTTTCTAATACATAAAATAAAATACTCATGATTACAAAGAAAATTATATTGAAGTAAAATTATTAAAATCATTTTTAAAATGATACAGTAACATATGTGCATCTTTATTAACATTTTAAATTGCAAGATCTAGCAGTAGGTCTAATCAGTACCATAATTCCAAAGTAGTGACGAGCGTAAGTATTTCAAGGTGCCTGCACCAACTCTAACATGATAGGAAAATATCTGTGGTTTCTGCTGGTGAGGACGTCACAGGTATCGCCTGGTACTGCCATGATTGATGCCTCCATTCTTGGAGGAGCTGCTAAATTTTAGTTAGAGGTCAGTGAACATTAGGGTGCACTTTTTCCCATCCAAGTTCACAGACACCTTGAATGCTGTCCTCCGGACCCATTGGTTCACATTTTCACAAAGTGACTAACTACTTAATGGTGGGATCTTAAGCAAAAGCCTGACATCCTCCTACCCCAAACTTATGCCCAGCCCCCCTTCAGACACGCAAGAAAGTCTGTGCTGAATTGAATCAAATACTTCTCAGCCTTCCCACCATGGGCGGGGAGTCAGTAGCACCCCGTGCCTGTTCTTAGGTCTGAAAGCTCGGGCTCTTCATAGAGGGGCTTTATTTTCATTTGAATATGTTTGGAAGCAGAGGCGGGTGTTAGATAACAGGCCCCGTGACCGCTGAGGGGGAGACCTTTGCGGCAGGAAACGATCAAGAACGTTCATCCTTATGAAAATATCCTCCCTCTGACATCGGCCAGCTCGGGAGCGCACAGTCGGAAATGAATCTCCATTCCAGAATGAGCCAATTATTTCAATGAGGCGCTTTCCCTCCTGCCCGGGCCATCGCTGAAATAAAATACGAGTAAGGTGTTGCACTGGCTCGTCCTTGCATTCCAGCTCAGGTTGCCACTGGGACCCGCCTGGAGGAGGGGCAGGGGGTGGGGGGTGCCCCCTAGCCTCACACAGCGCTCGGTCGTGCGGGCATCAACTAGCCCTCCTGGCATGTGGGCAGCTCTTCAAGTCCCCTTCCCCCCTTTGGCTACTGCCGAATCGTGGTCAGTGTATCAACATTAACTGAACAGGTATGTTGCTCAGAGTAGCAACATAGGATGGTGGTTACACGCCCAGACTCTGCAAACAGACCTTGGTTCAACTCCCTCCTCCCCCACCTCATTACTTTAACCTTCCGTGCATCAGGAGTACACACTTTCTCTGTAAGATGGGCCTATTAATAGTATCCACCTCATAGAGTTGTCAGGAGATTCAATGAAATCCTGCTTCTAAAGCCCCTTGCTTAGTGTCTGCACATAGTAGCATTCAATAAAAGATAGCTATTATTGATAAATTAACAGAAACCTTTTTTTGAGCTTCTTCTGGGATAAGGCACCATGTTGGATGTTGGACTATGTCCATGACCACGGATGGACAAAGCCTGCAAGGCAGAAATTATTCAATCCAGTTAATTTTGAACCGGTTCAAAATTTTGAACCGCTGGGGCGGGCGTTGGCGGCAGAGGGGGACTGGTATCTGAGGAAACTGCCCATATTCACTAAAGGCAAAAAATGGTGCCTGCCCTTGATGAGAAGGGAGACCCCTTCTCATGCTCTGTGGGATGGGGTGGGTGAGTGCAAAGATTCTTCCACTCTTTTGCTTGTCAGGCTAGCGGCCGTGAAGGGAGACAAAACCTTTGTCCTTGACCACAAAGGAGTGCTAGAAACTCCAAGGAAGCACCAGGCCTCCAGCGGTTGGCTGTGCCCCAGCAGCCCTTCCCCTGCACACACCACAGATCCAGGCATGAGCTCAGGGCTCTGACTTCCTGCAAGAGAATGCCACCTTTGGTGGGTATGTGCCTATGAGCATTTCCCTGGAGAGAAGACTTTTCTCACATTTCCAGTGGGGTTTCTGACCCCCAAAGTTGAGAGCCACTGCTCTTCAGATTAGCTTCATCCAATTTTGCATGGTTCTCAGACTACACCGTGAGCACCACCCCCCTCCCTGCAACAAGACTGCATTTGCCACCCATGGCTGTCACCCGATGATGCCATTGTGCATTGATGGATTCTGTTTATTTCTACATATTTTGACTTTTCCCAGAAATCTCACTCTCTCACTTTGGAGAGCTAGAGGGATATAGGCGATGAACGTGAACCCTAGGAGGCCTTCCCAGGTATAGCTAAGGTAGGTCAGGAAAGCATCAGAAAAAACGCTAGCAGAAACTACGGATTCCTTAAGAACGGTCCCATCCCCGGCCACGGGCTAAGTAGCCACAAAGTTTATAATGCGTTGAATGTACAAACTTTTCCGGTTAAGAATGCTTGCTATTCAGAAGGGGAGAAGCTCAGTAAACTGAATGTAATTACATTTCCTAGTTTCAACTCCTACCCCTCTTACCACCTGTCTCCTTCCCCCACAACCCCGAATCACGAGTCATCTCTCACAGAAGGCTGGTTTGGGGGTGACCAAATCAGGTATAAAGCGCATTGAGAGTGAAATGGTGCCCATGATTTCAAGAATTATTTCCTCATGTGAGCATAAATGTGTATTCATCATTTCCTATGAATATAAGTATATGTGTGCTTGTGTGTGTCCATATGTGTAGGTACAGGGACAGGTATTTGCCTATATATACATTTATTTATATGTGTGCATGCACATTCCTGCTTGATTCTGTGTGTGTGTATGTGTGTGTGTGTGTGTGAATTCCTCCATATACCCTTTAAACAAGGACCCTAAATTAAAGTCCTGCTGAGGCTACAAAATGTATTGCTGAATAAACTTTGTGGGTTTAAGCCTTTCCCATAAGGAAATCTCATTTTATAAAATGTTCATGGACTTCACAGTCTGCATCTGCTCTCTAACTATGCTTATCTCACGTCCGATGCCTTTTTCCTGGGTCTGCCCCGGTCCTAGCCCTGGCTCCAGCCCTCCCCTTTTCCTTACAGCCTCGGTTGACTACAAGGAACACTCACCCACTCCTACTTCACCTTGCATCTGCATTAGACTATTTTTGTTTACTCTTACCATTAACCTATTGTTTGAAATTACATATTTTTGCTTGTATGTTCTGTGTAGAAAATTAGAGTGTATGTTCTTTGAGGAGGGAATGTGTCAGCTGGTAGTACAATCTACTGAGAATCAAGAGCTCCAACAGCCCCTGTGAGTATTAAGGAGGAGGTTTCAGTTTCACAGCCATGGGTGGAGAGGACTACATGCTGGGTTCATAGCCCATCACAGACCCACCCACAGAAGGATCTGAACTTCTAGGGTCAACGCTGGAGGACTGTGCCCAGTATGGCTGGGAATATGTGTTCAACAGTATGTGATTTCCTGTCCCTAGACACCTCCACGGATATGAACATGTGTACCTGTGTGTGCATGCGTGTGTGATGGACAACATCCCATGACCTCTGAGTTTTCAAACACACCCAGTGGCTAGATGCTGACTTTGGCCAACATAGATTAACTATGGAGCAAACTTAGCTTATGGAATCTGAAATAGTGAGTCCTGTGTAGTAAGAAGTTCAAAAGAGCACCTTCGAGAACCCAGATCATGCCAGCTCTAGTGGGGGATCCACCATTGATTTATAAAGGCCTCACTATCCATCCATCTGCTGGGATGCTGTACAGGATAGACTAGACTTTTAAAAAGAAGGGGTATGGTGGGAATGGAGGGTGGGGGGTGACTCAGGAAGATTTGTTTGTACCTGCAGCCTTATGTCCATTCTGCAAGCTCTTCCTAGGCAGCGTTAATTCTGGCCAAATAAACTTGGAAGAGTATTGAAAATTTACCAAAAGTGGTAGGCTGCAGGCCACCTGTGACCCTGCTTCAGGTTGGGCTCTGCTCCATCTTCTTTTTCATCCTGTGACATGGGCTGGAGTAGCACCTATCTGGGGTACGAGGGCAAAAGATGAAAGAGTCCTGGTGGCACCTTGCAATGTCTATAGAAGCATCTGCTCACCCACGCACATTTCATTGGTCCAAGCCTGTCACACAGCCAAGCCCAGGGTCAGGGAGGCATAAGTGGGTGGTGATGGGTTTCTACCACAGGAATGGAAGAGTGCACGTTAATCACTCTGGATGACTAAAGTCTTGAGAAAGAAATGGGTAGCGTGGAGAAATAAGCTAGATATACGTGCAAAGTCCGATGATAAAGGGCCTCATAAGCCACGCTAAGAAGTCTAAATTTCATCATGAGGTTAACGGGTGCCATTACAGGAATTTAAACACAGAGTGGGGTCATCATATCTGGGCTCTGATTTGGTAGCTCTGGCTGATTTGTGATGGATGGACTGGAAAAGGCACCACATTGGGGAGTGGGGAGAAGGGGAAAGCAAAGGAACTAATAATTTGTTTAATGCCTCTGGGTACCAGGCCCTAGACTTGGGCATTCCATAGCTGACTAGAAACCGGTAGCCGCCCACCAATCACTTCATTCTCCCACGGCCGGACTCACAGTTCCTGCGGATTGGGCGGGGCGCCATATAGTCCCGCCCACCCACCCACACAGCATCACTGATTGGAGTGGGAACCACCCGACCCAAGATGAGCCTATAAGATTCTCTCTCTCTCAAGAATTTGGAACAGGGGCAGAGATTTGGGAGTGCCTCCTGAGTACCCGGAGCGGGGGACACACTAAAGGCTAGGGAAGTATTAAAAGGAGAAGAAACAGAGAGAGCTGCTCTTCGGAGAGAGAACAAAGATTCTCCGAGAGAGGAGACTGTTCCGCCACCCAGAGGGAGAAAAAGTGCCTGCCTTGATATCTAACTAGTTTCCAGTTTTTGGTTCCACCGCTGTTAAGGACAGTGGTGTCCCCTGCCCTTGAATCCATGTGCTAGTCCTGAATCCTTATAAGAAATTCATTCTTTTGTCTCTTCTGTTGGTCTGAGTGAATTTCTGAGCTTGCACATCCAAGTGCCTTGCCTCAGACACTTTAATTCGCTGAGTCCCACAAGCTCAGCCCAGACATAATGGGAGCCATGAGTACATACCAGACTTTATCAACTTGGGGTTGAGGCTACTGCCGTACAGCTTGCCCTGGTCACAGTGGACTCCTGCCCTGCAGGGGCTGGCAGGGAGCGAAGGCCACGAACCCCGGGGCGTGGAGGCTGAAACCTGAGGCAGGGAGAGCTGGCTCTTCCTAGAGCCTAGCCCTATCTTCCTGACACCTACATGGAACTCTAACCGCTGGTAGCTGGAAATGCCTGGGGAACCTGAACTCAGAGAGAAGAAAGGCTTGGGGGTGAGGGAGGAGAGTTTAGTGGGAAAGCTCTCAATGAAGTGGGTCAGAGCATAGATTCTGCAGCTGAACAGCCTGGATTCAAGAACTCAGCTCTGCCATAGCTGCTGGAGTTGTACTCAACCTCTCTGAGCCTCAGTGTCACCACCTGCAAAATGGAGCAGTTAATTATGCCTGGCTCATGGAGGTGTTTGGACATTATGTGAGATGTCACAATGCCTGGCACATAGGCCTTCAGTAAATTCTTCCTATTATTACTTTTGCTATGACAAAGGAACTAAAGGCAGTAACTGGCTTATGGCTGACAGTATGGATTTTGGCCTTAAGAGCTGAAGTTTCAGAGGCTCCTTACCAGCCGTATGACCTTGGTCAAGTTGCTTAACCTCTGAACCTATCTCCTCCTCTGTAAATGCTAATAATCCCCACTTTATACCCACTCTGCATTAGTATACTGCTTTGTCTACAGAAGATACTCTATGAGTGGAAGACATTTGAACAGATACTCCTGGCTCTATCTCAAGGCACAGGGGGCTGAGAAGGAAGGAGTTAGGGAGCAGAGGGGAGTCGCTCCGTTTACTCTAGGTCACAAGGCACAATCACAATCCACACCCGCCTATGGAGCTTTCAGCGTGAGTTCTGCTTTGTCCTCAACGCTGAGAGCAAACACAACAGGGGGAGAAGCCTTGGTCTCAACCCTAAAGGAACATGCGATGTCACGCCCGTATGCAGCTGTCTTTTGCTTTGAGAATTGTCTTAATGAGACCAAAATCCTGAAAACACCATAAGATAATAGAAAACATTATGGCCCCTGAAGTTCTCCTATTCCTTTCCGAATGGGGACCCAGCCTTTTCACATGCTTAGCTCATTTCCACTTCCCCAGCCCCTGAGAGCAAAGGTGTTTGTTACGCCTACTTTTTATTCTCCCTAGACTGGGAAACTGACTCCATAAGATTGAGTAGCTTGCCCTTGGTCACCCTGTTATTAAGTGGCAGAGGCAGGATTTAACCCAGATAGCCTGACACCAAAGCCCACACCTTCTCCAAGGCTGCCGCGGATGGTGAACTGCAGAGACCAAGGGAGTCTCACACGTACGAGCTTCTGTCTCTCCAACTGCTCCAGGACCTCCCGTCACACAACTGAGCACTTCCCACAGTGCCTAGCCCGGGTCTGGGAATCGAGAGGGGCTTGATAATATTTGTCACCTGGAAATTAAATCTGCCTTTTGACACTTAAGTCAGGTGCTTTCTGAAATCACACGCAATTGTGTAAACACACCATCCCATCACATCCCGATAACAACAGCCTCAATGATTGAGCACCTCTTGCCAGTCAGATGTTTCACAAACTTTTATCTCCAATCCCCAATGCAACTGTATTCAATAAGCAAACGTTGAATGCTTGTTGTGTGCCAACACTGGGTTATTATCCCCGTTTTACACATGAGCAAAATAAGGCTCCAAGGTTGAGAGCCTTACTTAAGTGGTGGGTCTGGACCAAGGACCCAGGCTTGTCTGCTGCCAAAGCCCACGTCCTCGGCCCCGCCCAGCCTATCTGCCCTATATGTGAGCGTTTACTAACAGTGCAACTGTATTAGAATGGTTGGAACAGAGATGGTAATTGCCAAAGGGCCAACCCCACCTGTCGTCACAAAACAGAAAGCCACGGTGCTACCAGAGGACATCTATTAGAGGCTGACATTGACCTGGATCCTCTGCAGCAGCCTCGGGCACAGGTTCCCCTGAGCTACGTGCCTTCCCCAGCAGGGCTGTATCTTGTTTCTACCTACTTTATTAAAGCATTCTCACAGCAATGTGCCTAAGTTAATTAGCAAACATTCTCCTATAAGAAACAGCCCCTGGATTTTAGCCTTACTTCACAGAGACAACAAAATAAAGTATTGGATTTCCAAGTTAAGAATAATCTTGGCTTTTTCCAGGTTCCCTTTTCAAATGCAGAACTTGGTGGAAACCCCTGTGTGGCCGCCTTCAATGGCGGGGTGGGAGTGCCCTCTGGCCCAGGTGCTGCCCAAGTCAGGAGAGCCAAGAGCAGTCACCGGCCAGGGGGAGGGGTGTCGCTGATGAGTGGGGCTGATGCACTGTAATTAATGGTAATAAAAATAGATACAGCAGTGAGAGAGAAGTGCCAAGCCAGGAATCCCTACTCTCGGATAGAATTTCTCACAGGTAATGGAAAGAAGAAAAAAAAAAAAAAAGTCACTTCTTACAGGAAACCTGATCTACACGTTACCTACAGAGGATTTTTGTAAAGTAACTAAGGAAATGCAACTAAAGACAGCAGCCCCACAAAAACTAGAATAACTCTACTTGGAAAACTTTCTTTCCTGCAGCCCAGGGGGACCTGGTAATGCTATAGGCAGTTAGATCTGTAATTTCTAAGAGCAGCGCGTTCGGTCTGTAGCCTCTACATAGCCCTACAGAGACTCCAGCACCCAGTACTTCTGGTTGGAGAAAGCCGTCACAGATCTGAGTCTTCCCCTGCAAAGAAAGGAGGGCCGGAAGGGGACTGGAAGTGAAGCACAGAAGGAAAGAGGCGGAAGAGGGCCATTCTCTTATTGGCCTGGTACTTCCCAGTTGTTGCTGTCAGTCAGATCCCACTGGTCATTCAAACATTCATTCGAACATTTCCACTGTGTGCCAGGCAGATCCGGAGTCTCCAGGCGGGGGGACACGCGAGGGTGAAAAGCCGGTGACTGTTCCCCAAGGATCGTGGGATCAGACCCGGGCAACCTAATGCGCCTCGGAACGGGTGTGTGTCTGTCTCCGAGGGAGCGCGCTGCCCGGACGCACCCCACTTCTCGTGTCCTCTCTGCCTGTGCATCCGGCCGGTTAGTGCTGGGGGTGGTGAGCAGGGAGGAACCTACGGGCCCTCCCGGCGCCCTCTCCCTGCTCCGTTAGAGGCCTTCGGGAAACCGAGCATCGACCCACAGACCCGGACTCTGGGACCTGCCGCGTGGGGGCGCCCGCGGGCAGACCCGGCCGAAGGCAGGGCCGCAGTGCCCAGGTCCTCCGCGCCTCCGCGGAAAAAACCCGGCGGCGGACTTCGGTCGCTTCCTGACCCCAAAGCCGAGATCCTGGCCCCCTCACCCGGATGCCCGATCCCCCAAGCCCGCGCCCGCGCCCCCCAGTCCCCAACCCCTTCCCAGGCAAAGGGGCCCGGCGTCCCCTGCCAGCCCCGGAGGGAGCGCGGCGCGGGTACGAAGGGCTCCAGGACCGAGCCGTGACCGCGGGCGGGGACGCAAGGCCGCGAGCCGGGACGGGCGTCGTAGGCAAGCGGGTAGCGCCCGGGACCTGGGGACCCGTCTCAAGTCCTGTTCGGCCCTGGCGCCGCCCCGGGCCTATTCCCGGGTTTGCCAGCCTCCAGACCGACCCCAAGCCCTACGTTCTCGCTCTTTTCGTTTAGAACCAGATCCCCTGTGAGCCTGCGGCCTCCAAACCGTTTGCTCCTGAGGGCGGCCCAGGCCGCCGCATGGGTCCGGGGCAAAAGGCCTGCAGGGCGGAGGGGCAGCGGCTGCCCCCGCTGGACACTGCTGCTCCGGCCCTTGGGGGCCCGGGACCGTGCCAGCCACGTGCGGCGCAGGCGATGCACCGTTTCGCTCCGTTTCACGAGGGCGGCCACCCGGAGCCCAGTTCCCTGTATCCCCGGGCGCCACCGGAACCGTCTTCAAAAACGGAGAATTGCTTCGCGCGGAATTCCCGCGCCCTGACCTGCCCCAAAAGTCGGCCAACACAGAAAACCGTGCGGTGCTGGGGGTCGCAAATGCCAGGGGGCAGGCGGGGCGGCGGGGCGGCGGCGGGAGCCCCGCTTTCACCGAAACGCGAGCGAGGCCCAAGCGGGAGGCCGGGTGGGAGCGAGTGTGGGGGGAACAGGGCTCTGCGGCCGCGGTCGGCCCACCCCGGGTTCCGGGCGGGTGCGCCCTGCTTCCCCACCCCCGGGCCGGGACACCCCAGAGATGCAGAACGGTGGGGAGGGCTTGAGGCGGGCGGCGCCAGGGCCGGAGTCTGCCCAGGGGATTTCTGCAATCTTTATAGGCTGGAAAAATAAAGATTAAAGAAAAGAAAAGGTCTGGTTCTCTGGTTTGGCACCGAACCCCCGCCCCCTTCTCTGCTGGCGTTGGAAATAGCCGGCTAGCAGCTCCTTTTCCTTAGCAACCCCTTCTTTACGAAAAGCCCCAAACCAAAGTCAGGGGAGCCCTTGCGAGGTTGGTTCCGCTGTTTTCTCCCTTTCTCCAAAAGTCCCGGGAGTGGGCCATGTGCTGCCCCTGGGATGGACAATGGGTGCCATCTGCGGGGGCCCAGCCTCAGACTGTCCCTGACCAAGAGTCGGGGCAAAGGCATTGGGTCAGTGTGGGCTCGTTAAAGCTCACCCATCCACCCCTGCTGCTGCCTTCCAGAAAGTCTATCCCAAAGGACTCCAGGCCCACTTTGGAGATGAAAGGAGACATTTCAATAAAGCCCAAATTTCCACAGGTCTACCAAGTTTTCTCCTCCCCAGCCATGGAGCTTCCAGTTGTGCAGGCCTTTCAAGTGTGTCTTAGGGGAGGAATAGATTGCATAGTCCATAGATTCCTTGGATTGGGGTGGGGTAGACCCACCGTGTCTGGCACCCTCAGGCCTCTCCAGCAGCTGCTCTGAGCACTGGAACCTGGGGCTGAGATTGCCTTAGGGTCAGGCTGGCATCTATCAAATCCTGGAGGACCCAAATGCCTGCCAAGTGCTCTGTCCTGTGGCAAAGGCTGTCAGGAAGGGGGCTAGGCAGGGAGGGGGCTGCAGAGTGTAAAGAGACCCTAGCTGAGCTCCTAGCCTTTTTTAGGGCAGGCGCTCAGCTGCCTCTGCTGGCAAAAGGTTCTAGCCCAGACCTGCTAAAACTGGTTTCCTACAGATATGGGGGAAGGGCAGAACTAGTGGCATATGGACACACACCCATGCATTGAGTAATGATGTTACAGGGTTTTTGCGCTTACTCTTTTCATATGGCACACACTATATTATCCAAGATGGCAGGTACCACGTGTGTTCTCCCGGCAGGTCTGACCCTTGGCCTCAGCACCCAGAGGCCACAAAGAGGGCAACACTAGAAGGGACAGTGAGTCTGAAGCTCCAGAAAATCTGCCTTAGCTGAACATGGGCAGGACCCAGTCCCGAAGGAAGTTCAATCTTGAAGCTCCAAGGGTCCAGGGAGGGGCATATTCCCAGTGGAAGCTGTGGCTGAGGTTGCAGTTTACCCACTTTTTCAAGGTTAGTATTCCTAGACTCATTCTACCAACAGGGACCTGAAAGATCACACAGGCCTCATCTAATAGAGAGAATGAGGTGGAGACCATAAACTGGCCCAAAGTCTCACACCAGGAAGTTACTACCAGTCCCACTCACCTGCACCAGACTAGGGTGCTCCCCAACAGTTAGGACTTGATCTTGCCAAGATGTAAGACCGCCATGGCCAGAGGTGGGACCTGCCTGCCAGTCATTAACCACGTGGCTGAGGAAGAGGTCTTGGAAAGAGTAGGTTGCCCTTTCTTGGGACGAGTAAGGTGGGCTCTGAACCTCACTGCAGCCAAGGGTAAGTACTTCCTCATGTCTTCCAGAGTCCTCTAAGCCCGACTCTGGGGCAAACCCTGTGTGGCAGCACACGGGACTCTGGATAAAGTGGCCTGGACACAGTAGGGCTCCTCTCAACAGACTGATGCAGGCTCTGAGCATGCCACCTGAGATTCTGCAGGGAGCTGTCCCTGCCACTGGCTTGGAACATACTTTGATAACCCTGTGGTCTCCATACATCTGGACAGGCCCCCAGAGGCAAAAGTCTTAGGGAGTATCACAGGGTTCCACTCTTTCATGACTGCAAGTCCCCCACAGGACGTCTAGAATGCTAGAGCAGGGGGTAAACTTTGGGAAATGTTACTAAGGGTTAGAGGAACAAGTAGGAGACTTGCTCAAAAACACCAAGCAAAGTCACAGCTTGAACCCAGGGTTCTGGACCCGCATTCCAGTGCTCCTAGCACAAACTTCTGAGTAAATTTAAAGGGGTAGGAACCAAGAAATGTGGCCTAGACACAGATTACACAGTCCTAAGCTGAAGGCAGAGCCGGGGCTCTGTTTTGGCTCGAGTCCTGGCACTGGGAGCCAGCGAGGCTCCAGCCTGCAACAGCTCAGAGCCAAGACGGGAAACGGAGGTGGGAAAGACCAGTCGGGGAAGGAGCTAACCCCGGGGCTTTTCAAAACCGTAGAAACAGCCGCAACACCCCCTCTTCCACTCCAGCCCTCCCACCCACTCGCCTGCCCTTCTCCCAGAGAGCCAGCGCCACGTGTTTACACACGCGCCGTGACAAAGAAGCAAAAAATAGGATCCCCTTTTTAAGCCCCTCATTCCGGAGCTCGGCGACCCGGTTCTCATGTTGGAATTGGCCAGAGCCGAGTCCAAGCTGAGAGGCCAGAAGGTGGTGGATCTTGCCTCCCCGACCACCCACAGGAGAAGGGCCAAGACCATCCTAGATTCCCTGCCCTCGCATCCCTATGGGCAGACCACCGGCGCTGCCCACCAGAGTCAACTTCCGTGGAGGCCACACGGAAGTGCCGGGAGCTTCTCGGGCCGTGGGACCCGTGGGGTTAAGTCTGAGTCCCCGCCCAGCGAAGAGCCAAGAGCGCTCAGCCGGGCGGTACCGGCCGCGGGGCAGCCGGCCCGGTTAAGAGAAGGAGGAAAGGCGGGATCCTCCAAGAAGTAGATTCTCAAGCGTCCGCCTGTAGCCACTGCCAAATTTTCCTCAGTTCTCTCTTGCTCCCTCCCCCTCTCCCTCGCGGACCTCGCGGGTCCCGAACTCCTAGGATGGGGGTGGGGCACTGTCAGCAGGAAAAGCCAAATCTCTAAGGGGCGCCCTAGCGCGTCCAAACTCTCCCACCCCACTGGTCAGCTCCTGGGCAGAATCCACCCGGCAAACAGCAGCCCCGGGAGCGGCGTGACGACCCGGGGGACAGCCGACGCGGCCTTGCGAAAAGCTGGGCAAAGTTTCTTCCCCCTCGTGGCTCCCTCCACCCCACTCCCTCCCCTTCTTCCCGGCACCCCCTTAACGTCCTCCGCCTTCTCTTCTCCTCTCTTTCCTCCCCACCTCGGTCCTCCCCTTTTCTTCTATGCGCGTCTCCACTCCGCCCCCACCCCGCCTCCCGGGTCCAGCTCCTCCCTTGCTATTTGGGCGTCCGCCCCGTCAATCACCGCCGCCGCCGGCCTCTGCCCGGCCCTCTCCGCCTCCCAGGCTCTTGGAGCGCCTCCGGCTCCCGTCTCAGGCTGCCCTACGCTTTGCATGGAGCCCCGCGATCTGTCAGCGGAGCAGGCCGGGGGGAGCCGCCAGGCCCGCCGGGCTCGGGTTACCAGTGACTGACAGCGTCTCCATGGCGAATAATTTGACTCCGACTATTGTCTGGCGCGGGCAGGCCCCGGGTCAGATAACCAGACCAATCAGGGCGCGGGCCGCCGCGCCTCATGCCCGCTTAGAATAATATTATTAAAAAAGCAGCGAGCGAGCTAGACGGGAGGGAGAGCTAGCGAGAAGCCAACGAGGGAGCGGCTGGCGGGCGGGAGGGCGCGGAGCATGCGGAGCGGCGCCCCGGGCGGCCCCCGGGCTTGGACGAGGACTCAGGAGAAGTGCGCGGGCGGCGGGGGCGCGGAGCGGCGCGGGACCCGCGGCCGGCTCGGGGACGTCCTGCAGTGACTCGGAGTTCTCCGGGAGCCAGCGCCAGGCCGGGCCCCCCCCCCCCCGCCCGCCTCTTGGCCCGGACGGTCCGGCGGGGAGGCGCCCATGCCGGACCGCGCGGCGCGCTGAGGGCGCGCGCGGGCGGGCGCAACCGGCACCATGTCTATGCTACCCACCTTCGGCTTCACGCAGGAGCAAGTGGCGTGCGTGTGCGAGGTGCTGCAACAGGGCGGCAACATCGAGCGACTGGGCCGCTTCCTGTGGTCTCTGCCCGCCTGCGAGCACCTCCACAAGAATGAAAGCGTGCTCAAGGCCAAGGCGGTGGTGGCCTTCCACCGCGGCAACTTCCGCGAGCTCTACAAGATCCTGGAGAGCCATCAGTTCTCGCCGCACAACCACGCCAAGCTGCAGCAGCTGTGGCTCAAGGCGCACTACATCGAGGCGGAGAAGCTGCGCGGCCGGCCCCTGGGCGCTGTGGGCAAGTACCGAGTGCGCCGCAAGTTTCCCCTGCCGCGCTCCATCTGGGACGGCGAGGAGACCAGCTACTGCTTCAAGGAAAAGAGTCGAAGCGTGCTGCGCGAGTGGTACGCTCACAACCCCTATCCCTCACCCCGCGAGAAGCGCGAGCTGGCGGAAGCCACGGGCCTCACCACCACGCAGGTCAGCAACTGGTTCAAGAACCGGCGGCAGCGCGACCGGGCAGCCGAGGCCAAGGAAAGGTACGAGTAAGTAGAACTTCGGCGCCAGCTACCCCGGGCTCGAGGGAGGGGGTCCCAGGGCGTCCACTCAGCCACTGAAGAGGCTTGAACTGGGCCCGCTCGTCCCAGCAAGGGCCCTGCTGCAGCCTGGTCTGACCCGGACGGCGCTCGCGGGCGACCAAGTGATCCGAAATTTGTCTAAAGCGGGCAGAGCAATCGGGAAGTTGTCAACTAACTCCCTGGTCGCTTGTGAGCAAAAGTGGAGAAGCAGCGACCTTCGGGACAAAGGCAAGACGGTAGGCCTGGATTCCAGGCACGGGGCGCACAGCAGGCAAGGCCTGTTAGTCCTCCGAAGGTCGGAGGACAGAGGGTTTTGGTGAGGACTATGGCGGGGGGGCGGTGCGGGGTGCGGGGTTTAGACTGCCTGTGAGAATTCACCAGCACTTCCCAGGGCTTCCCGTCTACCTCACTCAGCTACAGGCCGTGTGATTTGGGGTCAGTACTGGGATTGGAACTTTCCTGGTACGACGTGGATGTGGAGCGGCCTGGAAGAATTTTCCTTGTCTGGATAGGAGGGTTGACAGGGAAAGTCTTATCGCGCATTGAAAGGACCAAGAGGTGAAAGGCTTGGGGAGGAAGTGTCAGCTCTAGGAGAGAAGAGAAACACGTGTCCCTTTTTCTGCCTCGTTGGACCCAGCAGTCCTTCCCTGGCCTGCCAAGCCCTTAGCTCCTCTCTGCTCAGGCTCTACCCTCTTTGGCAGGTAGGTTGGTATGTCTGGGGTGAGCTGAGAGCAGCAGAAAGGCTGGGAGTTGCTTGTCCTCAGGGAAACCAGGACTTGCTGAACTAGCCTTGCAGTTGACCATGAGGCCGTTGTGGCTTTGGCCCCTCAGAACCCCAAATCTGGAGGGGGAGAAGCTGACTGTGGGAACAGAATCAGCCTGAGTGTAAGAGCAAAACGAGACACCCGGGGTCTGTGGTACGGGGTGTGTGCAGCCCGGAGTGAATGGCCAGGGTCAGAGTGCGGGTGCTGAACAGTGGAATCAGCGGTGGGACTCAGGGGGGCGGGGGGGGGTGGCTTCAAGCTGACCTTGGTCTCTAAGACCATGAGGTTGGAGCATCCACAGTTGTAAGGATTCAGCTGCCAGCCCTGTGGGAAGTTCCCTTCCAGGAAAACAGAAAGAAAAGGCCCTGGGGAGCCAGTAAAGAGAGAATCTACCCAAGAATTCAAACCTCCAAATCTGGGCAGGGGCTGTCCGACGGTCAGAGACAGGGCAGGAGGTGGGTTCTCCCTGCTGAGGTTCCCCTCCCCCCAGAATACAATGCATCCAGAGTCCTGAAGAACTAAGTTCTCAGGTCAGGCCCCAGGTGAGGGCTGAAGAGTCCCTCAGTTTCTGGTATGGTGAAAAAGTCTAGGCCAGGATTAGCAATCCCCTTCACTCTTCCTTCTCTCTTCTCCCCGAAGCTGCCCCCCACACCCCAGCTTCAGGCCCGCAGCTGAAGTTTCTGCTGTGCCACCAGGGAAAGGGAGTCCTGCATCCTTAGGGTCTCGTTCCTAGGCCAAGCAAGGAAAACCCTAACAAGGCCTGCCAGTTTGGAACTAGAGGGAAACGACCCTTAGCTCCAGGAACCTGTCCCTCAGACAGGGTTTTCCCTCAAGCAGAGAAAAGCAAAGGGAGATGAGGACCTGTGAGATCCCCAACCTCAAGTGGACCCTCAGCCTAGAGTCTAGGGTCCCTGACTCTCCTGGACCCACTTCTCCGCAACAAACCCTGGCTTGAGTAGCCAAGAGTGATCTGAAAACCCAGGCACCTTCTCTTCCTCCCTGTCCCTGTTCCCTACAACTCCAATGAACCCTGCTCCCCTGCCCCTCTGCTCTGGAAAAGAAAAGTTAGCCCCTCAGTGGGGGTAGGCAGGGAGGGCAGAACACACGGAGAGCAGAAAGATATTCGTGAGATTGAGAGCAGGAGAGGTGGGGAGATAGAAACGATACAGGGAGAAGGTATAAGAGAGAAATCGGGTCTGGAGGGACTGAAAGAGCCAGAGCCCAGGCTTGGCCGCGAAACATGTTAGAAACCGAAAACACCCGCAGGCAGCGCGCGGCGGCTCTGGCTCAGGGCGACGCGGCGCCGAGCAGCCTCGGTTTCCCCGCTGACCCGGCTGCTTTGCTCTTGCACTTGCAGGGAGAACAGCGAGAACTCCAACTCCAACAGCCACAATCCGCTGGCTGCGTCGCTGAACGGCAGTGGCAAGTCTGTGCTAGGCAGCTCGGAGGACGAGAAAACGCCGTCGGGGACGCCAGACCACTCGTCGTCCAGCCCCGCGCTGCTGCTCAGCCCGCCGCCGCCACCCGGGCTGCCGTCCCTGCACAGCCTGGGCCACCCTCCGGGCCCCAGCGCCGTGCCCGTGGCCGTGCCGGGGGGAGGCGGCTCGGACCCACTGCAGCATCACCACGGCCTGCAGGACTCCATCCTCAACCCCATGTCGGCCAACCTCGTGGACCTGGGCTCCTAGAGCCCCGCCTGCCTCGACGTGCTTGCCTTCTGGGCTGGTCGCTCGGGACCTGAGAAGGACCGTGTCCGGAGGGTGCCCCGCGCCGGCGGCCCCACCAGGTACTGAAAGACCCGCGCGCTGAGCGGGCAGAACTGCCGGCCCGGGCAGGGCGGATGGCTCTCTGGTTTAGTCTTTGTTCGGGATTTATTTTCAACAAGTTGCTTCTTTGGAGATCCTTTGGAGGCCTGGGACCGGGTCTTGAACCAGGGAAGGGAATAAATTATACACCATCCTCCTACTCTCTCTCCGTGCCTCCTCTTCCGCTCTCTTCCCTTGCCTTCCTTGCTCTTTCTTCCTCTCATTCCCCTTCTCTTCTCTCTTCTCCTTTCCCTTTCTTCTTCTTGCTTTCCCCCTCTGCACTGTCTCTGTTTCCCGCTGTACTTCCGGCTTGCCATCTCTCACTAGGTTTCCATTACTCTATCTCTGTTTTTCGGTTTCTCCCCTCCGCCAGCCTCCTGCACCTCGCGGGCTGTACGCGTCGGTCTTTCTCCTCGTGCCTGGCGGTCTATTTGCCCTCCCCCCATTCCTCACTTTACGGGGGTGGGAGTGGGAGGGGGAAGAGCAAAGAAAAGACAGGGCCTTTGAACCCGGGCTTTCTCCAGAGGCCCTCCCCCCGGGGTCAGCTGGGGGCTGCAGGTGTCAGCGCTGCCTAGTAACTTAAGTGAAAGAGCAAGGGCGGCGGCAGGGAAGCCGCTGAACGCCCCCCTGCCGCTTGCCCCTCTGCTTTGGTGAGGCCCCGCCACTCGCTCTCCTCTTCCTCCTGGGACTGTGGCCGCCGTGCTCCCGGCAGAGCGTGCCTCCGAGCCGCAGACTTGCCATCTCCCTGTTATGTCCTCATGTGAATGTTCTTCGGGAAATATTTCTGCTTTTATTTTATAATAAAATTAGAAATCATAAATATATATATATATATGGATATATACCACGAGGCCCGCGAGCCGGGAGTGCAGCTGTGTCTCATTTCCCTACAGGGACTCGACACCCCGGGTGGACCGTTCTGGGCAGCGAAGCCCCATGAGTCCCAGAAACCGGGAGGCGACTTCCCCCACACACAACGTTTATGAGTCGCAAGGTGAAGGGGCTGAATACTCTGAAACCTCCTGCCCCAAAGCACTCTGCCCCTTTTCTTGTCCGGGAAGCTCCCTGCAGGAGCGGGGAAGGGGCCTGTCCCTCTTGGGGACTCCTCTCCCCCCACCAGCCGAGCAGTGCCCTCACCTGCCTCTTTCTTCACCTGGGAACGGGGGTAGGAAATGAGAAGCTGTGTGCGTAACGTGGTTACGTGTGTTTGGACATGCCAAGGCTGGGAAACAAGTCGGGCCGTGGAGGTTTCCTGAAGGGCGGACGCCTTAGCGGTGGTCGCCATCCCCAGAACCAGGCACGACGCACTGGGCAGATTCGCTGGCCGAAAGGGCAGCCGCTGGTCCAGCCGCGAAGCCCGGGTCGTGCGTGTAGCCGTGGAACGAAGGTCTCCACGCTCAGAAATCCGTTGGTTTGGCGTGGAGATGAAGGGGCTTGGGGAGAAGGGAAGTCCGGGAGACTCGGGGAGCCGGGCGCGCCGGGCGCGTGTTCTAAATGGGAACAAGCGGACGGAGGAGGCACCTCCGTGCGTGGTGCGCCGTAGGTGCCTCTGCGGCTGTAAATTAACCTGCGGTGCCCCCTCCCCTCTCGGGGAGCCAGCCCCTCCCCATTAAGCGACAAGTCTAAGCCGGTCCAGGCAGGTCCGAAGCCGGCGGGACTCCTCGAGGAGAAAGTTGAGGCTTTTCCGTCTCAGGTCTCGGTGGCTGTTGGTACCATACACATTACTCCTCCGCGACCCGGACGCTTCCGACCGGCCCTGGGTGGGAAGGGATGGAGGGGAGGAGGCGCTCTTCTGACCCCGTGATCCTGGAGCTCCAGGACTTCTCCGGCGCCTTCCGCTGGTGAAATCAGCGCTCGCGGAGAGCACTTCTGCGCGGACTTTCTAAGTATCAAGGATTCCTTCCCAGTCGAGACCCTCGGGGACGCGGGCAGCTGGGCGGGCTAACTTGGAGAGGGAGGCTTTGCCTCAGCGTAAGCTCTGTGCAGTCGTGGGGGTCAAGGGAATCCCTAGCAGCGTAAGACGGCATCAAGAGCCCCACGGCCCCTGCACCCCCAAGAGGAAGTGCAGTCCTGGCAGCTCCAGTGGCCTCTCCTGGAGGCTGTGCTCTCAGGGGACAACTCAGGTCATCCTGGGCCCGAGTGGCCCCACCCTCCCTGACTGGCGGGGTGTAGAGCCTGCTACTGTCTGAGGGTCCAGAGAGGCTCAAGGGAGCGAGAAGCTGCGTCGAGTCAGCCGAGCTGAGCCGACAGACCCGTCCTCACTTCTCGAAGGGAGGAAACACAGTAGTCCCTGGAGCCCACATCTCCCCACCTGCCTCCTATTTTCTGCACTTACAATCACAGGCAAACAGGCTCTGTACCAACTTTCACAAGGACACGCACACATTTATCATTCGATTCACTGTGCCGGGCGCTGTGGGCAGCACAAAAACTCACCCACTCACACTTGTGGCCACACAGGGAAATATCATACTCCGTCACACATATGTTCACACACACACAAACAAACACACATAAGACACTCAACCCATTTTTACAGACACACAAACGCAGGCACTCAGGTGAAACACTCCCCTGCACAGATGAAAGGGAGATACCTACACAAATGAGCCCCTCCCTCCTCCTTGTACTCACACAAACACAAACCTCTGCTTCTCCCCAGAAGCCTTCAAACCCACCCTCCCACCGGTGCCCCAGCGAGCAGCCCGTCCCAGCCCATGGACCTGCTGGGGCCAGAACACAGCCTTGAAGCCTGGCTAGCCGGGAAGGCCTTGGCTCTAGGCAGCTGTGGCCCAGAAAAAGAGACGGTCCTAACCCGAGGCTGCAGACGGTCAGGGACCCCACCCTCGATCCAGCGGTCCAGGTGGAATCAATGGAGTTTGCTGGGAGTTCTCACTTGCCAGTAGGGGGCGGGGTGCCTGTCCTGGAGCTTTATTCTGGTTTAGTGGCGCTACTTGTTGCAACTTCCCTCTTTCCCTCCCCCTTGGAAAGCTAACTCCGAAAATATTTATTTAAAAGGGGAAACTATGCAGACGTTCTGAAAATAAACCCGAGCAGCTACTCACCCACTGTATAAATCTATACAAGCCAGTCCTCCATTCCACACTCCACTAGACCGACCACGCCAACTGGACGTAACTTTTGCACAGATGTTGCCAGGTGAATGCAGCTATTCCCCGTCGGTGTTCACGAAACAGTGTTCCCAATGACTTGTCATCCTTCCCCTCTGCCAGTAGCCACTGAAGCCGAGAGTTTTGCTCAGGCCACCTGAAGGGACGCAGCAGCTAGAAGCGGGAGTCTCCCTCTCGGCTTCCCTGACCATGTTCACCTTTCATTTATTCCCAGCCAGGTCCCATACGCATGTACCCTCCAAGGTAAAACCCTAATGAAGGAGGTAGAACCCAGCCCTTGAGGGCAGCTGGTCGGCTTATCTGCTTCGGGGCTGTAAAAGCCAAGGGCTACTGAAGGCAGACGGGAGCGTGAGGGCTGGCTGTGCTCCCCACGCAGTCTCCTTCCTCACCCCGCACTCAGCACCCCTCTCCAGGCTTCAGGGCAGGCCTGGACCTGGTGTCCCTTCTGCGAAGAGCATCTCCAGGGAGTGGCCTAAGGAGCAGGTGGTGATGCCCTGCCACACAAGAAAAGGTTAAACAGAGCCAGGGAGATCTGGGGAGAACACTGGTCTTCTTGGTCCTCAGTTTAACCCAGTCCCTGTTTAACACCATTTTGGCCCCTGAGAAAAGCAGGGACCAGCCGAGTGGGGACACCAGAGTCAGGACACAGGGAATTTGGCCCCCTGGATTCCACCAGTGCCCACCTCTTGCTGGGATGCTGCCGGGCCTCCGGACAGGAAACTTGTGAATGTTTCTGTATTGAGGGGCGGGTGGAGAAGGACAGAGGAGGGCTAGGGCTCTTGACTGGGCCCCTTCATTTTCTCGTGTTCCCCATTCCAGCACTACGGCTTGGGTACCCTGGGCACTAGAAGCTGCCTAGGGATGCTGGAGAGGGAAGCGACCCAGTGCGTGAGGATGCACTGGGAGATGTGAGAAGGCATAAGAGAGTGTGTGCATGCAATAGGGTGAAAAACCGCGCTGGTGTGAATAGGTGGGGCCGACGTGTGCATTGAGACCGTGGCTCTTTTTGAGTCCAGAGGTGTGTGGGTGAGCCAGTGAGCTGACCAGGGTACTCGGAGGAGCCCGGAATGCGGCTTGTAAAGGAGGCGCCTGGGGCTGGAAGAGAACCAGCCTCTCCTCTCGTGCCGCGGGAACCCAACCCTGCCCGGATTTTTCCTGATTCGATTCCTGGAGCCGCTGCTGGACGCGGGCAGGGTGAGCAGGGAGGAAAAGAGGGTCTCTGGGTCGCTGCTGCTGGGGGCCGCGCAGTGGAGCCCGGAAAGGTCTCGAGTCCCCGTGTCAGGGTCAAGGCCTCGAGAGTCGCCTCGCAGGAGTCTCTTCTCGAAACTCTGTGGGTTCCTGTACAGCTGTAACTCGGGAAATGTTTCTACTGGGTTGTGGGGTGGAATCGGAGAGGAGAGGATCAGATTGGGTGCCCTCCAGTGGCGTGAGTTTTCCACTCCGTTTCCCCCTCGATCTCAGCAGCAGGGCTGCTCCCCCACCAGGTGAGAGTCTAAGCAAGACCGTGACGATGCGCCTGAAGAAAGCGCATCTTGCGAGGCCCGACAGGCGCCCCTAGTTGCCCCAAAGGCTCCCTTTCTTGGAGGACCCACAAACCCCATAGGCTGGCACGAGGGCGGACACGTAGGAGGACGCCTTGCTTAGGACGGTAGCAGCCCTGGCCATTGCCAGGGATAAATCCAGAACTACCAGTGGCCCGGCCCACCCGGAGTACCAAGTGCTTCCTCGCTCTCTGAGTAGCGCGCACCCGCTCGGACTCTGGCGGGCTGCAAGGAGAAATTCTGCGGCTCCGGGCAGCCGAGGCCTTCGCAGACCCAGCTGCGCACTCGATGCCAGGCCCAGCGCGACCGTCTTTCCGGGACAAGGGACCCGCGCGCTGCTCGAGATGACGCAAAGCTCTGGGGCCTGAGCACAGGGGAGCAAGGGGACCAAGGGACTGGGCAGCCTCATTCCTCTGGCCCTTGAACTAGCGGCTTGGGACGCGCCGCGGGAGATGACGCTGTCCGCAACTCTGTAGCCATCCCGGCTCGGGGCACTCAGGCCCGACCAGCCCATGCCTGGGACTCTGCAGTCTCCGGGCGGAGTGTAGCCTCGGTTGCCCCGGCCCGGGAGTCAGACCAGCCGCCTGAGGTCCTATAAAGGGAATGATGGGTCAGACAGGAAGGCAAGAGCAGACGCGGTGGTGGGGCTTGCAGAGCTGCAGGCCCTCGACTCCCTTCCTTCAGGGCTTTTCCAAGGGTTTGTGTTGGCTGGCCAGCCAGGACCTCTCACTAGTTCAAAAGCTCATTGCTGGCAGAATTATCCGGGTAGCTTGCCCCGGGCCGTGGAGACGCAGCTCGATGGTGACTTCGTGGTCCCCAGAGTAACAGGTCATACTTGCCATTTCGTGAACGCTTACTCCGCATCAGGCACTTTACACACCTGGTGTCTGTTTAATTCTCACAGCCGCCGCACAAAGAAGCTATTATTACTGGTACATGAAACTGAGAAGTCACGTTCGGGAACTTGCCCAGAGTCAGACACGTTTACAGCGGCGGGACCTGCATTTGAACCTGGTCCCTGTGAGTCTTCAGCGCACGTTTTCCCAGGGTACCGGCTGCAGACGAGCGCGGTGCCCGGGAGTGGAGCGGCGCCTAGTCCCGGGGCCCCGGGTGGCAGGGGCGGGCGCAGATGACTCCCGCGGGGATCGGAGGCAGCACGAGGGCAATGCGAAACTCGGAACCAGCACTGGCTCCGGAGCGAGCAGCGGCAGCGGAGCTCAAAGCCTCAGTGACCCGCTGAAGTCGGGGGAGAGCGTTTATCTCCGCAACCATCAGCGTAATTACCCAGTTCCCTCATTTGCGCTCTACGGTGTAGTCTTGACGCACCGTCGGGTACCAAGAAGCGGATTTTGCCCAGCGCGGGTTACTCAATAGTAAAGATAGAACCTTGGGACCCTTGGGACCCTGCTGCCGCCTCCGTCTTCGCCCTCCTGAGACTCCGACCCCGTCTCCTCCATTCTGCTCGGGAAGATGAGACTGATTCGGGGATCCTGAGGGCTGAGACCTGAGTCCTGGGTGGGACGCCCTCCTCTCGGTCCGCCCCCCCACCCCCAGCCCCATCACTCCTGTGCTGCGGACAGGGCTCTCTGTCTGGTGGACAGTAAATAAAGCATCGTTCAATTAACACAGGTTTACTGCTGCGGTGCGAGGAGGTCAGAAAGGAGGGGCAGCCCAGACACTGTTCTGCAAAGACCAGAACACACGGGGCCCATCCCCGCCCCACTCCCTCCTCCCACCCCCAACACACACACTTCGGCCCCACCGGAAGCCCCCATTCCCTTCTCCACCCGCGGAGCTGTAGTTGGTACAAGCGCTCAGATTCCACCTGAGCTAGGTGATTCTGTCAGTTTCAAGACAGGGAGTATGAAATACCCTATTGTCCCGAGGCAGAGCCATTGGCGACCCTGGAAAGCTGCCCTGAGACGCCTGAACTATTGAGGGAGGTCACCTGGTCCAAGGAGAAGGAAGAGAGGGAGTGGTCGGAGAGTGAAGCTAGGCTTAATTAAGGAGGCCAACCAGGAGGTGTGAATCACTCCTCCCTTCTCCTCCTGAGGGAAGAGCCAGACCCAGAGCCAGAGCCAGGGGTGGGGTAAGGGAGATGGAGGGGATTAGAAACAGAAAGGGTGAAGCTGAGTAGTTTCTAAAAGCAAAACAATATAGGTAATCCTAGTGTTTATATGGTACTCGGCAGGGTGTCAGTGGTTTCAAAAACTTCCTGTCATTTAATATTCACCATTGTATAGGGTAGGCAGGAAAGGAATTCTTCTCCCCAGTTGACAGGTGAGGATGGGAGCCTAAGGAAAGTGATCTATGTGACTTTCCTGAGGCCCAAGTTAGCAGAGGCTCTTTCCTCTGCACTCTGTTGTTGAGGTGACTTCTTAAAATTAATTAATTTATTAGTTTATTTAATTTCTTATTTGTTTATTTATTTATTTATTTATTAATTTATGGCTGCGTTGGGTCTTCGTTGCTGCGCGCGGGCTTTCTCTAGTTGCCGCGAGCGGGGGTACTCGTCTTTGCGGTGCGCGGGCTCCTCATTGCGGTGGCTTCTCTTGTTGCGGAGCACGCGCTCTAGGCGCTTGGGCTTCGGTAGTTATGGCACGTGGGCTCAGTAGTTGTGGCGCACGGGCTTAGCTGCTCCGCGACGTGTGGGATCTTGCCAGACCAGGGATCAAACCCGTGTCCCCTGCACTGGCAGCAGGACTCTCAACCACTGTGCGACCAGGGAAGTCCGAGGTGAATTCTTGAGTTTGGGGGAAATATCAGATACCAAACCAGCCCAAAGAGTAGAGGTTGTTCCCCTGGGTTTGGGGGAGTGATGCAGAGAGATGGCAGCCATCATGGAGCTCTGGATGCTGCTATAGAGACTTAAAGTAAACGTACCTCAAAATCAGAACAACCCATCCCTGAAATCACTAAAAAGAATGCCTAATCGCTGAGAGAAACGGGTCTCTTCTAACAGGCCGCTTCCATACCTTCCCCAAGGGAAGAGGGCAGAGAAGAGAACTAGAAGTGTGCTCTCTCACTGGGCTCAAGACCTGTCAGTTAAGGCTCCCAGCGAATGAGTTGTGAGCCAGAGATTTCCTCAGCAGGTGAATACTGAATTTTGCGGGTGGTCCCCAAAGGGCTGTAGGTGTTTTTAGCTGGAGAAAATGGGAAGAGAGTCAAGAGTTCTGTTTACGTGGAAAGACTAGACGCTGGTGTCTGTTCAGAGTTGTAGATGAAGTCGAGTCACTTTATCATTTACTTATTATTCTATAAAGAACTAAGTTAAGCAATCACCCTAAAGGCAGATAAATGTTAAGTAGGAATATTAAATAGACATGACTTCAGAGCAAGGATGAATGTCCACAGTGGCTGGAGCCAAGACACAATCTCAGGGGTTAGGCAGTGCCTCCATCCCTAGAGACCAGGAACCAAGAGGGGGCAGGGAGACACAAACAGGTAGTGCCACATCACCCCACGGCAGCTGGGCTGTGTTGGGCACCAAACTTGAGTCCAGGAAAGAATGAAAATGTCACCATATCTAGTAGCTGTGGCAACAGGAGTCTTCCTCAGGCTCAGAGTCTACCCAACACAGGCCAACTTCCAAGCAGGTGGAGCTGAGGCAAAGAGCAGGAAAAGAGACTGTATTAGGTATGGCTGCAAACAAATAAATCCCCAAACAAGGGCTTGTTTCTCATCCACATAACAGTCCAGTGGGGTGTTTCTGGAAAACAAGTGGCTTCCCGTGGGGTGATTCAGGGACCAAGGCTTCCTTATCAGGTGGCTCCACCCTTAGAGTCCTTTGCATTTGGTCACCAGGTGGGTAAGAAGCATGGAAGAGAGGCATGGGAGGTGTGGGGTGGGGGACAGGTTTGGAGTGGTACACGTGACTTCCACTTGTATTCCATTGGAGGTAACTTAGTCATTTGACCAACCCAGCTGCAAGGGAAACTGGGAAATGGAGGAAATCCCAGGAAAAGGATTTACTGATTCTGTATGGTTAGTCAATCCTCAGTGATTTTAAAACAGAGAAATCTGTATTCTGTAAATTTTCCTTTTTCATGCATCTATATATCTATATATCTCTCTCTATATTATTTTTTTACTATTATGACTTGAGTACTGTTTTTTGTTTTTTGTCTTGCTTATCTTGGTTTTTCTGTGGTGAGGAATACATGTGGAGATACCACTCCTACATTACAGACCACAAGTCAGTTCACGTCTCTGGGCCTCATTTCCTCATCTGTTGCATAGTGTATTAATTAGGGTAAGGTTCAGCTGGAAGTGATGGAAAAAAACCCAAATAAGAGTGACTTAAGCATAATAGAAGATTATTTCTCTCACACATTAACATCTAGGTAGGCAATCTAAGATTGATGCAAAGCCAATCTCCTCCTACTTTGTTTTTGTCCCTAAAGAAACCTAGACATTGACTTACTAAACTAAGACTTTAAAATCATCTATTTTAAATATGCTCACAGAGTTAAAGGAAACCATGTCTAAAGAACTAATGGAAAGCATGAGAACAATGTCTCACCAAATAGAGAATATCAATAAAGAAATCAGAACAATAAAAAGGAACTAAATAGAAATTCTGGAGTTTAAAATCACAATAACTGAAATGAAAAATTCACCAGAGGGACTCAACAACCGTTTTGAGCTGACAGAAGAAAGAATTAGCCAGTGAAGTTACCCAGTCTGAGGAACAGAGCAAAGAATGAAGAAAAATGAATAAAGTCTATGAGACCTGTGGGTCACCATCGAGCATACCAATATATGCATACTGGGAGTTCCAGAAGGAGAGAGAGAAAAGGGCAGGAAGAATATTTCAAGAAATAATGGCTAAAAACTTCTCAAATTTGATGAGAAACATTAATTTACACATCCAAGAGGCTCAATAAACTTCATGTAGGATAAAGTCTAAGAGAGCCACAGTGAGACATATTATAATCAAACTGTCAAAGGACAAAGAATCTTTTTTTAAATTGAAGTATAGTTGCTGTAGAATATTATATCTTACAGGTGTACAATACACTGATTCACAATTTTTAAAGGTTATACTCCATTTATAGTTATTATAAAATATTGGCTATATTCCCTATGCTGTACAATATATCGTTGTAGCTTATTTTATACCTAATAGTTTGTAATTCTTTTTTTTTTTAAGATTTTTTGATGTGGACCATTTTTAAAGCTTTCATTGAGTTTGTTACAATATTGCTTCTCTTTTATGTTTTGGTTTTCTGGCCCCGAGGCATGTGGGATCCCAACCAGGGATCAAACCCGCACCCCTTGCATTGGAAGGCAAAGTCTTAACCACTGGACCACCAGGGAAGTCCCTAGTTTGTACTTCTTAATCACCTACCCCTATTTTGCCCTTTCCCTCTTTCCTCTCCCCACTGGTAACCACTAGTTTGTTCTCTGTATCTGTGAGTCTGCTTCATTTTTGTTATATTCACTAGTTTATTGTATCTGTTAGATTCCACACATAAATGTGGATACAGTATTTGTCCTGTGGATAGAGGACAAATATCATACAGTATTTGTCTTTCTCTGTCTGACTTATTTCACTTAGCATAATGCCCTCCAAGTCCATCCATGTGGCTGAAAATGGCAAAATTTCATTCTTTTTTATGGCTGAGTAGTATTCCACTGTATATATTCCACATCTCCTTTATCCATTCATCTTTTTTTTTTTTTTTTTTGCGGTACGCGGGCCTCTCACTGTTGTGGTCTCTCCCGTTGTGGAGCACAGGCTCCGGACGCGCAGGCTCAGCGGCCACGGCTCACGGGCCCAGCCGCTCTGCAGCATGTGATCTTCCCAGACCGGGGCACGAACCCGTATCCCCTGCATCGGCAGGCAGACTCTCAACCACTGCGCCACCAGGGAAGCCCCTATCCATTCATCTTTTGATGGACACTTAGGTTGCTTCCATATCTTGGCTATTGTAACTAATGCTGCTATGAACGCTGTGGTGCATGTGTCTTTTTGAATTTGTGGTTTTTTCAGATATATACCCAGGAGTGGAATTGCTAGGTCATATGGTAGTTCTATTTTTAGTTTTTTGAGAAACCTGCATACTCTTTTCCATATTGGCTGCACCAATTTACATTCCCACCAACAGTGTTCCTACTGGAATAGACACTTACTCAGGATATGGATTTACCTTCCCTGCCAAAACCACCATCCATGGGCTTGTAGAATGCCTTAGTCACCATTGCGGTATTGCACACAGCATTGCTTCTGATCAAGGAGCTCACTCCACAGCAAAAGAAGTGCAGCAACAGATCCATGCTCATAAGATTCACTGGCCTTACCGTGTCCCACACCATCCCGAAGAAGCTGGCTTGATAGAAAGGTGGAATGATCTTTTGAAGCTTAGTTACAGCACCAGCTGGGTGGCAATACCTTGCATGACTGGGGCAAGGTTCCCAGGAAAGCTGTATATGCTCTGAATCAGCATCCAATATATGCTGCTATTTCTCCCACAGCCAGGATTCACAGGTCCAGGAATCAAGGAGCAGACGTGGGAATGGCACAACTCACTATTCCCCCTAGTGACCCACTAGGAAAGTTTCTGTTCCCACATTATGCTCTGCTGGCCTAGAGCTCTTAGTTCCAGAAGGAGAAATGCTTCCACCAGGAGACACAACAGTGATTCCATTGAACTGGAAGTTAAGACAGCCACCTTCCCATGCCTCTGAGTCAGCAGGCAAAGACGGGAGTCACTGTGCTGGCTGTGGTGATTGGTCCTGACTACCAAGGGGAAACTGGACTGCTACTGCACTATGGAGGTAATGCAAAGTATGTCTGGGATACAGGAGATCCCTTAGGGCGTCTCTTACTATTACCATGCCCCATAATTAAGGTCAACGGAAAACTGCAACAACCCAGACCAGGCAGGACTACTAATGGCCCAGAGCCTTCAGGAATCACACCACCAGTTAAAGAACTATGACCAGCTGAGGTCCTTGCTGAAGGCAAAGGGAATACAGAATGGGTAATGGAAGAAGGCAATTATAAATACAAGCTACAACTATGTGACTGGTTACAGAAATGAGGACTGCAATTGTCAAGACTATTTCCTCCTTACTTTGTTATGATTATATTTGTGTGTATATATGCATATATATTAAGCAAATATCTTTGGGTTTTTTCCTCTCTTATTTCCTTCTCATGTAGCGTAAGATGTATTGACTTTACATTATAGTATTTACATATTATTAATTTTACACCATAGTATTTAAGTTTACGGGATATCAAGGAGAAGAGTAAACATTGCTCAAGGACTTTTCCTCCTCTTCTGGGGAGGGGGTTAGTGTGTTTTCATTGTACTCAGGGTAGTTGTATCATGTTTGGAATTATGACCCGGTTGTTGTCTTTATTTGCACATTAAGTATGGTTTAAGGAGATGTATATGCCAAGTTAACAAGAGGTGGACTTCTGATGGTTAATTTTATGTGAAGCTTGACTGGGCCACGAGATGGCCAGGTATCTGATTAAACGTTATTTCTGATGCAAATCAAAACCACAATAAATTATCATCTCATGCTTGTTAGAATGACTGTTATCAAAAAGGCAAGAAATAACAAGTGTTGGCAAGGAGGTGGAGAAAAGGGAACCCTCCCGCGCTGTTGGTGGGAATGTAAATTGGTGCAGCCACTGTGGAAGACAGCATGGAGGTTCCTCAAAGAATAAGAACTATCATAAGATACAGTGGTCCCACTTCTGAGTATTTATTCAAAGAAACCCCAAAACACTAATAGGAAACGATATAGGCATCCCTCTGTTTATCACAGCATTATTTACAATACCGAGATACGGAAGCAACCTAGGTACCCATCAATGGGTGAATGAATGAAGAAGATGTGGTATATGTATACAATAGAATATTATTCAGCCATTAAAAAGATAAAATCTTGCCATTTGCAACAACATGGATGGACTTTGAGGGTATTATGGTAAGTGAAACAAGTCAGATGGAGAAAGACAAATACCACATGATTTCACTCATATGTGGAATATTAAAAACAAAAAAAATAAAATAAATGAACAAGACAAAACAAATAAAAACTAACATGTAGATACAGAGAACAGAGTAGTGATTACCAGAGGGAACTAAATCTTTTTATGCGTGATAAGGCCTCCCTTGGTTCAGTTTCTCTAGAGAACCCTGACAAATACACTTCCTGATGACTGTCTAAGGTGAGCTCAGGATAGACTGACTAGGTGACCCAAGGGTAAAAAAATAAGGAAAGAATTATTTTTCACACTCTTTAGTACTTTGTGTGTAAGCCCGATAGGTTATTAGTTTCATTTTCTTTCTGGTAAGGGACTGTACCTTCCCACCTCAGCACAGTCTGCTATTGGCTCCCTTTATTTAGCTTCACACCTTTCTTAATGATAGAACCCACAATCTGTAGCTGGCCACATGCTGCCCAGAATAAAGACCACATTTTCTGGCCTCCCTTACAGCTAGATATACCACGTAACTAGGTTTTGGCTAATGAATATTATTGGAAGTGTTGTATGAAAACTTCTGGAAGTGTTTTTCAAGGAAGAGGATCCCTTTCTTCTCCCTTCCTCCTTCTTGCTGACAGGAATGTAAATGTGATGGCTGGAGCTAGCACAGCCACCTTAGACCATGAGGCAACATGCTAAAGTTGGTGGAGCAGTCAGACAAAAGGAACCTGAATCTAATATGACTTTGGAGTAGATACTCTGGCTCTAGACCTCCTACTTCAGACTTCATTAATATAAAAGAGAAATAAACCCCTATTTTATTTAAGCTACTAATCTCTTGGGTTTCTGACACATGTATCGATAGTCATATCTAATTCTAACTAAAAACTACCTTTCCAAATTCAAAGAGTATAATCTTCCTTCCTGGAACCTTATGGCCCTCTTACGTCTGTAATTTGCTTTTATTCTTTCAATATTTCTCTGAGGTGTTGTATTGTCTGACCATGCCTATTTCACAAAGGTACGGAAAACTTGCACGACTCCATTCAAAGTCTTGCAATGAAGTAAGGCAATGAAGTGGCTTAATTGAGAAGTTGTAACTCCTAGTTCTCCAGTGCATGCTGTCGCCACAGAGGGTATTGCGAAAACATAAGTTCAGCATAGTCCGGCCACCTAAATGAAGAAACTTTTCAGCTACTCCTATGCCTAGATGAATTTGTCTGGACTCAGGAGGCTACTGGATATGTTCCCACTTTTATTTCAGGCTTTTCTCAGGCTGGCACTCTCCTTAAGAGTTTGGGAACCGACAAAGAGATTTAAAAATCCACAAATGTTCCTTAATAGCAATTGTGGGGGGGGCGGGTGTTGAGCTATTGGAAAACAGAGAACGTTGACCTTATCCCCTTCCCAGACTGTAGGATCAATACCAAAACTATTTACCTCATTTTTATAAATGATCTGGAGGATCATGGTGAAATCTCTAGGTTTGCATGTGACACTGTGCTCTCCTAGAGAGTGAAGGATTCAGAGGTTGAAAGCAAATTCAGGAGCATCTCATAAAGGCACATGAGTGGGCAGACCAGTGACAGGTAAACTGAGGTGAGCAGATAACAGACTAAGGGTGGATAATAACCTAAATTTGTGGGCTAGGGAGCTGAAGACGAAGGCACGGGGATTATTGTTAACTACTCTCCAAAGACGTCAACCAATGAGCTGGTCTAGTTGAGAAGGTCAGTACAATTCAGTTGCACAACATTAATCAAGAGTCTCTGATGTGGGGCTTCCCTGGTGGCACAGTGGTTGGGAATCCGCTTGCTAATGCAGGGGACACGGGTTCGAGCCCTGGTCCAGGAAGATCCCACATGCCATGGAGCAGCTAAGCCCGTGCACCACAACCGCTGAGCCTGTGCCCTAGAACCCGCGAGCCACAACTACTGAGCCCGCGTGCCACAACTACTGAAGCCCACGCGCCTAGAGCCCATGCTCCACAACAAGAGAAGCCACCACAATGAGAAGCCTGCGCACCACAACGAAGAGTAGCCCCCGCTCGCTGCAACTAGAGAAAGCCCGCGCGCAGCAGCAAAGACCCAATGCAGCCAAATATAAATAAATTTTTTTCAAAAAGAGTCTCTGATGTGCCAGGCATCATACCCAGTGCCAGTTTGCAAACACGTGCCAAATGTAGGACCTACCCTCATGGGGTGCATGCTCTAGCTCCAAATGTCACCTTGAAGGGGGTTGGAAATGTCCTCCTTCCCTCCTTGTGGGACATTGTGTGCAAAATTGATCACTGTGCCCAGAAGCCAAAACAGAGCTGGAGAAGGGCCAAGGAAGAGGTGGAGCAAGTGTCTGCAAGTGGCTGCAGAGGTGAGGGTTTCACTCTGACCCCAGATCATATTGTCACTTCCTCTGTGAAGACCTACAAGATTGTCTCCCCCAGGTACAACTGACCTACGCTCACTAGAGTGCCTCGCAGTATTTTGTAAACAATTCCATCATGTCATTTCACTCCAACTATTTTTTTTACATATCTTCCCTTCCCTTCCAAAATGCTTGAATGCAAAGAACTTACGTGTTTTTTGTATCTTTAGTATTTGTATAGTATGTGCATGTATTACATGTTTGATAAAAGCTTGCTAAATTAATGCAAAGATGGAAATACATTTCATTGGTCTAAAATTTATTGTTCACATGCTGCATCAGATAAAAACACTTGTGCCTGTTCCATATGTGTATTTTAAATATATTGTATACTGTATTCTGTACATTATAAAACATATAAAAATAATTTGAACTGAATGAGGTATAAAATTGTTTATAGCATTTAAAAAATCTTATTTTTTAAAAGGACCTCAATAACAATAGTAGATGCAAATTCATATTTCAAATAGCCTCGATAAGTTTGATTGGTTTGTTTTTTTGGATTTTTTGGTCTGACCTTGTCTAACCTGATTAGGATATCATTGTTTTTACTCCATAACATGGCAGATGAAGTGTCACCAGATGAAGTGTCACTGAACAAGTGCCTGCTTTGCCATTAGAATATATATATATATATATATTTTTTTTTTTTTTTTTTTTTTTTTTTTTTGCGGTACACAGGCCTCCCACTGCTGTGGCCTCTCGCGTTGCGGAGCAACAGCCTCCGGATGCGCAGGCTCAGCGGCCGTGGCTCACAGGCCCAGCCGCTCCGTGGCATGTGGGATCTTCCCGGACTGGGGCACGAACCCGTGTCCCCTGCATCGGCAGGCGGACTCTCAACCGCTGCGCCACCAGGGAAGCCACAGAATATATATTTTTAACAGAGTATTTTCAGAGCAGTTTTAGGTTCACAGTAAAATTGAGCAGAAGGTACAGAAATTTCCCATATACTCTCTGCCCCCATAGACGCATAGCCTCCCTCACTGACACATCATTGTCACCCAGAGTCCATAGTTCAGAGTTCACTTTTGACGTTGTACTTTGTATGAGTTTGGACAAATGTATAATGATATGTGTCCACCATTATAGTATTACACAGGGTAGTTTCACGGCCCTGAGATCTTCTGTGCTCCGCCTATTCATACTGTCCGCCTCCTCCAATCCCTGGTCATCACTGATCTTTTCACTCTTGCTATAGTTTTGCCTTTTCCAGAAGGTCACATAGCTGGAATCATGCAGTATATAGCCTCTTCAGATTGACGTCTTTCACTTAGTAATATACATTTAAGTTTACCCCATGTCTTTTCATGGCTTGCTAGCACATTTCTTTTTAATGCTGTATAATATTGCACTGTGTGAATGTACCACAGTTTATTTACCCATTCACCCATTGAAGGACATCTTAGTTGCTTCCAAGTTTTGGCAATTATGAATTAAGCTGCTATAAACATCTGTGTGCAGGTTTCCATGTGAACATAAGTTTTCAGCTCCTTTGGGTAAATACCGAAGACCATGATTGTTGAATCAAATGGTAAGAATATGTTTAGTTTTGTGAGAAAGCACCAAACTGTCTTCCAAAGTGGCTGCACCATTTTGTGTTCCCATCAGTAAGAAATGAGAGTTCCCGTTGCTTCACATCCTCATCAGTATTTGGTGTTGTCTATGTTCTGGATTTTGGCCATTCTACCAGGTGTGTAGTGCTATCTCACTGGTGTTTCCTTTTTTTTCATTGTTCTGCTTGCATTAATTGTTTAGTTTTCCAACCTCAAGATTACTTGCAAAACCCTCTTGAGCTTCTTTAACCATCTGGGCATGGGTAGCTTCCTTAAATCTAGATATGATCATCCTGGGAGTCAAGCACTTCTGTAACGCAAGACAAATGATTAAGGGCCCCGCTGACAAGCCTTTTGGGGAACATCAACTCTTCCCTCAGGGTATCTTGTATACAGCAGGTAACATGTCTCCACCTGAAACATGACCTAAAGGTGGGTACCAGCCTCAATTTATATATGAAATATTAGTAAAGCCCCATTTTAAATTGTATAGATAAAACTAAAATATGAATGAAAGTTCTGTTATTTTCTTGTCTCACCCCAAAGGATTATGTTGTGAATTGAAGGCAGAATAGTTTGAATAGAGAAGAAGGACTAGATGTAGTAAGTGTAGAACTAGAGGCAGATTTAGAAAATCTAATTTTGATTCAAAAAGTGTGGTGGTTTCAAAGCATGGTGGCAAAACCGATTTTTTTTTTTTTGGTCACACCGCCTGGCTCGGGGGATCTTAGTTCCCCGACCAGGGATTGCACCCAGGCCTCTGGCAGTGGAAATGCAGAGTCCTAACCACTGGACCGCCAGGGAATTCCCAAAACACTGTGGTAAGTCTGTTTATACCTCTTCCACCAAGAGGCAGAATTTGTCTCCCTTCCCCTAGAACCTGGGCAGGCCTCTGACTACTTCAACCAATAGGATATGGTATAAGGGGCATCATGTGACTTCCAAGGGGTCGTAAGAGGCCATGAAGCTTCCACCTTCATCACTGAAACCCTCACTTGCAGAGCTCTGAGCTTTGGTGTCAGGAGCCCCGCTTCCCTGAGGCCACGTGGGCTCTGACAGGCCCAGCCCAGCCCAGTCTTCCAGCCAGACATACAAGAGAAGCTGCCCTGCACCCTGCAGACCAGCCCATCAGCCAACTAAATGCCACCACAGGACCTTTGTCAATGCCACATGGAACAGAAGAATCAGCCAGGAACGTGATCTCTGAATTCCTGACGCACAAGGTCGTGAGATATAAGAACATGGTTGTTGGGGTTTTTTTAAGTTTTATTTTATATTGTAATATCGTTGATTTACAATGTCGCGTGAGTTTCAGGTGTACAGCAAAGTGATTCAGTTATATGTTATACATATACATATATCTATGCTTTTTCATATTCTTTCCCCATATAGGTTATTACAGAATATTACGTAGAGTTCCCTGTGCTATACAGTAGGTCCTTGTTGATTATCTATTTTATATATAGTAGTATGTATATGTTAATCCCAAACTCCTAATTTATCCCTCCCCCCACCTTTCCCCTTTGGTAACCATAAGTTTGTTTTCTTTCTTTTTTCTTTTGGTCGTGCTGTGTGTCTTGCGGGATCTTAGTTCCCTGACCAGGGATTGAACCTGGGCCACGGCAGTGAAATCACCACGTCTAACCACTGGACCGCCAGGGAATTCCCACCATAAGTTTGTTTTCTGTCTGTGAGTCTGTTAATGTTTTGTAAATAAGTTCATTTGTATCATTTTTTTTAGATTCCACATATAAGTGATATATGATATTTGTCTTTCTCTGGCTTACTTCACATAGTATGATAATCTCTGGGTCCATCCATGTTGCTGCAAATGGCATTATTTCATTCTTTTTATGGCTGAGTAGTATTCCATTGTATATATGTGCCACATCTTCTTTATCCATTCATCTGTCGATGGACATTTAGGTTGCTTCCATGTCTCGGCTATTGTAAATAGTGCTGCAATGAACACTGGGATGCATGTATCTTTTTGAATTATGGTTTTCTCTGGATATATGTCCAGGAGTGGGATTGCTGGATCATATGGTAGTTCTATTTTTAGTTTTTTAAGGAACTTCCATACTGTTCTCCATAGTGGCTGTACCAGTTTACATTCCCACCAACAGTGTAGGAGGGTCAACATGATTGGTTTTTTTGTTTGTTTGTTTTTTTGTGTTTTTTTTTTTGCGGTACGCGAGCCTCTCACTGTTGTGGCTTCTCCTGTTGCGGAGCACAGGCTCCAGACGCGCAGGCTCAGCGGCCATGGCTCACAGGCCCAGCCGCTCCGCGGCATGTGGGATATCCCCGGACCGGGGCACGAACCTGTGTCCCCTGCATTGGCAGGCGGACTCTCAACCACTGCGCCACCAGGGAAGCCCCAGCATGATTGTTTTTTTAAGTCACTAAATTTGGGGGTAGCTGTTATGCAGCAGAGGATAACCAGACAATAAGTAAAGTGTTTCCCAAAAATCAGAGCTACCAAATGGTGGAACAGACCACCTTGGGAGGGAGGGACTGTGGACTGTAGAATCACAAAACTCTCCTAGCCCAAGCTCTTCATCTCTCTGCCAAGGAAACAGGTAGATTTTGGAAGCTTTACATCTGGATGGCAGATCTCTCTACAAGGAGACTTGGGGTGTTAGGGAGAAAACTCCAGAATTTTAGGTGATGGAGAGCATAGTTAGGACTTGCCCGAATTCTTCCTCAGGGCTCCAGGAGATCTAAGACAGTAAGTATTTCTGACAAGTTTGTTTATGAAGCTCAGATGAAGAATCAGCAATATTGCAGGTATTGGGAGGACAGCGGTATGGAGAAGGTTAGTCGGGGTTAGTTAGCTGTCCTAAGCACTATCAAAGCCCCAAATACTGAGAAGGGGAGTCCCAGGTGGCGACTTAACATTCCTGGTTTGCAAACTCAGAGCTGCCTTCCCTGGCGATGGAGGCACCAAAGGTTAAGTTATGGTGCCACCTGCTGGAGAAATGTAGGCTTGATTCCTTTTGCACGCTGGTTCTGTTCCTCCCTGCTCTTGCCCTAAAGCTCAGTCCCCCAGAGACCCAAGCCCTCCAGGGGAGCCACGTCCCAGCCAGGTGGGAAACCGCAGCCCTGCTTATCAATATGCCTTCAGCTTTGCAAAGCCTGTGCTCTTGGGGCTGTAGAATTGAAATGCTGTAAGCCTAGCCGTCCTTCCCAGAGGAGACTGGGATATGATGAACATGCCCATGTCCTTTTAAAAAGTAAGATCAGAGGAGAGTTGGGTCTCCCGAGGCTGCCCGGGAGATTGGCAAATTGGCAGTTCTCCCTGCCAGCCCACCATGGTGAGGGTCCTCTTCTCAGAGTTTTCGGGAAGGATGCTGCTGTGGCTCTGGGAAGAGACATGGGCCGGTGAGAGATGGAGTGCCTTCACCAGCACGGGATCCAAAACCCATACCAACACTGATCAATTTGCCATTGCCGCATTCTGTGTGGACCAGGTCCAAAAGGCTCTGTAATTACCCGGTAATGGCCAGCAGATGCGTTGAAAATGGCTCCCTCCTCTAGGGATCATTAGAAAGCTATTAAGGGTGTCTCCTCACACCAGTCAGAATGGCCATCATCAAAAATCTACAAACAATAAATGCTGGAGAGGGTGTGGAGAAAAGGGAATCCTCTTGCACTGTTGGTGGGAATGTAAATTGATACAGCCACTATGGAGAACAGTATGGAGGTTCCTTAAAAAACTAAAAATAGAACTACCATATGACCCAGCGATCCCACTACTGGGCATACACCCTGAGAAAACCATAATTCAAAAAGAGTCGTGTACCACAATGTTCATTGCAGCACTATTTACAATAGCCAGGACATGGAAGCAACCTAAGTGTCCATCGACAGATGAATGGATAAAGATGTGGCACATACATACAATGGAATATTACTCAGCCATAAAAAGAAATGAAATTGAGTTATTTGCAGTGAGGTGGATGGACCTAGAGACTGCCATACAGAAGTAAGTCAGAAAGAGAAAAACAAATACCACATGCTAACACATATATATGGAATCTAAGAAAAAAAAAAAAGGCTCTGAGGAACCTAGGGGCAGGACAGGAATAAACACGCAGACATAGAGAATGGACTTGAGGACATGGGGAGGGGGAAGGGTAAGCTGGGACGAAGTGAGAGAGTGGCATGGACATATATACACTACCAAATGTAAAATAGATAGCTAGTGGGAAGCAGCCGCATAGCACAGGGAGATCAGCTCGGTGCTTTGTGTCCAACTAGAAGGGGGGGATAGGGAGGGTGGGAGGGAGACGCAAGAGGGAGGGGATATGGGGATATATGTATACGTATAGCTGATTCACTTTGTTATACAGCAGAAACTAACACACCAGTGTAAAGCAATTATACTCCAATAAAGATGTTAAAAAATAAAATAAAATAAAAAGAAAGCTATTAAGGGTGCCTAATGATTTCCTAGTACTAATAAAGGTGCTAATAAGCCAAGCAAGTTTTCTCACTTTTGTGGAGATAATTAGAAGGCCAATTATTTTATATGTACATAAAGGAGCGAAACCTTAGCCTCTGTCCTTGTAGCTGTATTTTATTCTGCCCTTGTGACAGAAGCTGCTTTGTAGCACTTTGTTATGCATTAACGAGAATCTTGGGTTTTTAAATTCCACTCCACCAGTCCACCTTAGGTTAAGGGTTAGTGTGGAGGGAGCAGAGAGAGAAAGCAGAGGGCTACTGATCATGGGTAAGGGGCCACTTTGGCCATGCTGTCCACTTCAGAAACTGTGTCCCACCTCGCTCTATGACAGGGGTTCTCAAACTTGAAAACACATCAGACCCACCCGAAGGCTTGTTCAAACTCAGATTGATGAGTTTCTGATTCACTAAATTTTCAGGGGGGTGGGGTTGGGGGGACTTACATTTCTAATCGGTTCCCCGGTGAAAAGCACTGCTGTAAAACAAGGGTTTCAAACTTGGAATCCACAGATACCCTCCCACCCTCCCTCCCCAGCAAGAGATTAATGGATAAGCTTCCAAGGGGTCCTTGACTTTGGGGAGAAAATGACAGCTTTATCTTCACTAACTTCTAACTGAAGTTTCGCTTTTTCTTAAGTTATGAAAGTAGGCAAACAACCACAGTAGTATTAGCAGTGATAACAGATACTTTCAAATATCATCCATGCACATCACTGCTTCAAAACTCCAATGGTTATTAGTCCTGCCAGTAGATCTTATTACTTAATCCATTAATGGAGAAGCACATATATTACTATATCGCTACTTTAAAAAATATTTTGATCACTGTATTTCAGAATGATTGGTTTCCTTTTAGGTCCTCTGTCTTTTCTTTTATGCATTTGAAAACGTTATTCAGGCTGCCCAGGGAGGAGGGGGGAAGGGAGGCGAGGCCTATAGCACCCAGAAAAAGAGTAAAACCTTGTTATTAGGGTGTGAAGTTCGTTCTCAAAAAGAATTCAGAGCTTTCTTCCAGGGGAACGTTTGAAAGAAGTGATGTCAAGTGCTTGGATGGGCAAGGATGCAGGGGAGTGAGGAGGTGGCCTAGAGGGGGGGTTGGGACAAGATGGCCAGGTTGTTCCACCAGGCTGCTGAAGGCAAAACTGGAAAAGTCAGTGCCGTGCTGTTCACACTCCGGTTAGATCAGGCCTCTTAAAACATCGCCAGCTCAGTTTGGAATGAGCAGTGGCAACATCAACAATAAAGTAAATCATCAAAATATGATGGCGCCATGTGGTTTATTGAGGACTTAAGTGTGTGACACACTTTCTTTGGGAGACATGACGCTGGTCATCATTTTATGATGTGCAGAGACGGGGAGGCCATTCACTCTATAATTGGGGGACATGAAGCTGGTTTCTTGACTCCAAATTCTGCGCTTTTCAGCCAGTTGAAGGAACGGGCCTAAGTGTGTGTGTTTATGGAGGTGGCTGTTGGGAGATTTGCCCTCGTCATGAAATCCTTTATCCCTCCTCTAGGCTAACAGGTCCTGTCACCATGGTCCCCAGATCCAAACCCAAAGTTCTTCTCTATGTGGCATCGAGGAAAGAACCTGGAGTCTGGAGTCACTTAGACTTGGGTTCCATGCTGATTGTGCCACTGTGAATTTGGGTGATTAACTTGACCTCCCTGAACCTCAGTCTCTTCATCTGTGAAATGAGTATAATACCTACCTTGCATGGCTGTTGGTACCCGCTGGGTGCTTAGTAAACACCAGCCGTCATGGCTATTTACACCTACCCTTGTTCCAGTGGCCACACACCATCACCCTCCCTCTGCTCCCTTGTCAGTTCTCATCATTTCTGCCTCGCCACACCTCCTCCATTTTCTGCCACCTTACCCCAGCCTGCTCACTCCTCCTAAATCTCCTTCCCTGCAATGCTCAGTTCTGCGCACTTGTGAACAGCTCACCGGGTATGTCCACCTTTGCCAAAGAGGGCCTGATTATGCCTCCTTCGAGGGGCCAGCGTTGCTACCTGAACAGAGGAATCAGTGCCTCATCACAGGAAAGAGACGGTGTCCTGTGGAAATCTTCCCCAGAACAGTTCTTTCCAGCACATCTCTGAGCCAAAGATTGTCTTAGACTTGCTTTGATTTTGTTTCTTCCCCTCTCCTGTGTGTGTGTTGAGACAAGTTTCCCAAACCTGTGGCTTTGAGAGCAGCTCCCAAAGCTCTGTGTCATCCCCTTCTGAACCCACCCACTCTTTCTGGCTCCAGAGAAACACACTGAAGCTTTGCTTAAGAACTGGGAGGCCCTGACAATGTCAATCCCCTCAATGTCCTACATTCCGACATTTTAATACTTTTATGTGCTCTGTGTCCTTAGGCAAGTGCCCTATCCTTTCTGGGCCTGGGATCAACACATCCTATGGAGGGAAGACATGGTCTCTCCATTTGCCTGAGTGCTCTAGGAGAGGTGATGGAGGATTCCGTTAAAGTTTAGAGAGGATGACGGCCCTGTTGCTAGACCCAAGATTCACAGTGCTTTTCCATGGCCTCTTTCCCATCTGTCCATCCATCTTTGATACCTGCCTTAAAAACAAACAGAAGATGTGACCCTTAGGCCCTCAGTACAGGAGAGACAGACTTATAAACAAATGTTGTGCTAAGTGCTTACTTGTCCAGGACTCACGTAAAAACACTCCAGGTGCAGGTAAGCCACTGACTGATCCTTCTGGGAGCGGGGAAGCTGGGCTTGGAGGTGGGTTGCACATTGGGCAGAGGGAAAGAGAGGATATGGGGGTGACTCCACATATCGGAGGATGATGTGCCACTAACCGAACTGGGGCATTTAGGAGGAGAAGCAGGTTTTGCAACAAAGGATGAGAAAAAAATAATCCATGTGGATGTAGATGTGCCAGGTATTAGAAAGAAGAAGTTAGAGCTAGAAGACTGTAACACAAGAGCATCTGAACCCAGGGCCTCCCAAGGCATTCCTGAGGGAAGAATGTGCCAGAGGATAATAATAGACAAGACAAAAATAATAGCTATAAGAATCATAATAATCAGTATTTATTGAGCACCTACTAAGTGCTGAGAACTTGCTCAGTGTTTTGCTTCATTTAATCCTCATAACAAACCCACAAGGTGGGTATCATCCCTCTCATTTTACAAAGAGGAAACTGCAGCTCCAAGGAGACAGGCAATGAGCCCATAGTCACCACCACCCTGTGCCCAAGCCCTGCTGCGGGACCTGGTGAGCACCCCCGTGGGACTCCTCAGAAGATTCCTTTAACTCCAGGGAAGTTGGAGGCTGCAGGGTTACCAACCACCATGGGCTGAATGGTCCCTTTGCTGTCCCCTCCCAAATTGGCTCCAAGCTTCAGCGGCTCCATCTGTGAGAAAAAGAAAAAGCAGAATCACGAGCAACAGCAAGAAAGTCTCAGGCTGGGAAACAAGGTGGTCGGCCCATTGGGTCCATGTTACAGGCCCACACCCACCCCAGATGGTCAAGAGGGTGTGAGCCGCCTGAGCCCCCACAAGCGGGCAAGAAGGAGGCAGCCAGAGAGAGCCAGAGGGCGCCTCTCTCCCCCTGGGGCTGGCCTGGCAACTCTGACTCCAGTTCAGCTTATTCAGACCCTCTTCTTTTTTTTTTGCGGTACGCGGGCCTCTCACCGTTGTGGCCTCTCCCGTTGCGGAGCACAGGCTCCAGACGCGCAGGCTCAGCGGCCGTGGCTCACGGTCCCAACCGCTCCGCGGCACGTGGGATCTTCCCGGACCGGGGCACGAACCCGTGTCCCCTGCATCGGCAGGCGGACTCTCAATCACTGCGCCACCAGGGAAGCCCCTCAGACCCTCTTCTTACTCAACTGGGGAATGATATGTCCTTGCCAGGACCCTGACCCATTACAGGTGGGTAGGGAGGAGGTGGAGGGATGGGGAGCAGACAGGAGCCTCAATATCCCCCCCCCTTTCTGCTCTTTGTCCTGTTAATGTAATGGGTTCAATAGCCCAGCCCAAGATGCAGACATCCATCCCCACCTCCACACCCAGGAAGGAATCTTCCTCTGTGTGTGTGTGTGTGTGTGTGTGTGTGTGTGTGTGTGTGTGTACCTTACCTCTGACTTTTCCTGAGCTCCTCTGGCCCTAGGTCAGAGGGACAAGCGCCAGATATGCCGAAAACAGAGCTGAAAGCCACGCAGCAACCTGGGCAGCTGGCTCCAGAATCCCTGAGGGGCCAGGCTGAGAGGGCCTGGGAGACAGGTTAGACCAGGGCTGGGGGGCTGCTTCAGTCCACACCAGCCTGGGTCCTGCCCACAGCCAGTAGTTTCTCCCTGGAACACTGCAATTCCCCCTTCCCGCACTCCCCTCTCGGAGAGCCCCTTAGGCAATTCTGAGAATATAAGGACCAGCTTCTCTCTCTCCCTTCACCTCCCGGTTTAGGGAAATAGGGGAGCTGCTGCTGCTATTGCAGCTTTTATTCAAAAAGTGAGATCACAGTGGCTCATGCTTACCCCAAACTCTTGTCAGAAGTCCTAGAACTTTAACTTCACACAGCCTCAGTTTTCCCATCTGTGAAGTGGGACTAATAGACCAAATGGGATAATATGTGTACAAAGCCAACCACAGAGCCTGGTCAACAATAGCTGGCACTCAACAGCAGCTGGTACCTTTCTCTCCCTCCCCCACACCCTGCTCTCAGCACTGCTTTCGTCCCGGAGACTAGGAGTGGAGCAGGACCAACCAGGTCCCCGCGGCTGCTGCTGGGCTGAGGTCCTACAGTCAGGTCTGGGTGTGGAGCTCTAGAACAAACATCAAAACCCAGGATATTGGGACTTCCCTAGTGGCTCAGTGGGTAGGACTCCGCGCTCCCAATGCAGGGGGCCCGGGTTTGATCCCTAGCTGGGGAACTAGATCCCGCATTCATGCCACAACGAAGATTCCACATACCACAACTAAGACCCAGCACAGCCAAAATAAATAAATAAATAAATATTTTAAAAAAACAGGATGTTCACCCTCAGGGTGATTGGGTACTAGCCTGTAACATTCAAGGGGGTGCTGCATTTGGAGAAAAGGGAGCTGACTGGTCCCAAGGAGCCTCAAGGGGGTAGATAACGGACCCATAAAGGATGCTACAGGGAGAGAGTCATTGACTCGAGAAGGAAGAGCTCTTCCGAGGGGAGTCCAGAGATGCTGTGGGATGGCTTTGGTGGCAGTGTTGTTTCTCAGGCACTGGAGGTGTTCAGGCAGAGGCTGGTGAGATCAAGAGGGCTGGGGACTGGAAGAGGGGATGGAGTAAACGACCTTATACCTCCCCTAATCTGGAGCTTCTGAGTCTGTCAAAATAAAAGGCATAATTTGAGAAGGATTCTTCACCCCAAATCTCTCTTCTGTCCACAGCTAATGACTGAAATTCCTTTATTGCAGATTCATTGCTTTGGGTTAAGGCACTGTGCCTTGCAAAATGCCAGACTCCCTAGTTGGTGTCACACTGACTCATCAGAGTCCTTAGGAAGGTTCTGATGGTGGAAAGTAGGAAGATGAGGATGGGGGCATTTGCATTACATCAACACATTTTAGGGAGTAAAAAAGCCCAACCGTCTTTTTAAAGAAAGCCAAGTATAAGCCCAGTACTGGAATGATATACACATTGCATGTTTGGGTTTTTTTTCTTTTTCATTTTAATCATTTTTATTGATTTATTCTTATTCAGTTAAAAACAAGTCACATTAAATATATCCTTTTACTGTTCTATAAATGCTTGCAGCTCATTTTGTATATCAAAAGTGATAAATATGCTGATAAAATACCAAGACAGTTATAAAAATGACAACCCATCCTCAAACATAGTATTTACCAGTCCGATCTAGAATAATATCCCAACACAATACATCAAAGTGCCACATATGAAAACAGGCAGCGTGTATATCCACTCCAGTGCTGGGCTTACACTTGATAGTCTTTAAAAACACAGTAGGGCTTTTTAACACCCTGAAAAGAGTTGATATAATGAGAGAAACAGTGCAAGCTGTACCATCATTGAAGAATGAGGTTCCCGCCCTGCCCTGGGGGAATTCTCCGTTTCATTGGAGCATAGTGTGTGTTACAGGGGCAGAGGGAGAAGCCCTTTGAGCAGCATGTAAAGTACACACTCTGGACTCGAACAGATATTTGTCCACCCATGTTCATAGCAGCATTATTCACAATAACCAAAAGGTGCAAACAAACCAAGTGTCCATCAGTGGATGAATGGATCAACAAAATGTGATACGTGTATACAATGGATACAATGCACACAATGAATACTTTATTTATTTATTTATTTTTTCACAATGAATACTTTAATTCAGCCTTAACAAGGAATGAAACTCTGATACATGTTATAACGTGGATGACCTTGAAAACATTATGCTAAATGAAATAAGCCTGTCACAGAAGGACAAATACTGTGTGATTCCACTTATACGAGATACCTACAGTATCCAAATTCACACAGCTACAAAGTAGAATTGCGGTTGCCAAGGAATGGGCAAAGGGAGGAATGGGGAGTTATTGCTTAATGGATACCGAGATTCAGTTGGGGGAGATGACAAAGCTCTGGAGATGGTGATGGCGATGGTTGCACACCATTATGAATGTACTTAATGCCACGGAACTGTACACCTAAAAATGATTAAAATGGTAAAGCTCATGTTCGGTGTATTTTACCACAGTAAAAAAAAATACACACCCTGTAGTCTGGGGTTCAGACAAGCTCAGTGAAGAAGGCTGTGGATTCTGTTTCCAAAGACACAGCGTGTTAGCCCTTTGCCATGGACTCCGGTCCATTGCCCCCCAGTGGCTGGGCTGGTGGCTGGGACCCAGGCCTTGTGTTGATGGGGAAGGAGGTAAAGGGGCTTAGGGAAACCCGGTGAGGGGTTCCAGGACAAGCACTTGGTGGATAAGAGGGTTCAGAGTGCCGACTATAAGGAAACTCCCAGCAGCCCCGTTCAGTACTGTGCGTGGGAGCCTGGGGTGATAGGACCCTGGCCGCAGTGACAGCTGAATGGAACAGGGAGTTGACAGGTGCTTGAGGGCACAGCAGGGGCCACTGGAGGAGGGGTGGGAAGCTCGCTGAGGACAACGATCCTGAAAGTATCCCCTCATTAGGAAGGGTGGTATCCTGTGGACAGTGGGCGCTCCAGAATTCCTGTGGAGGAGGGGCTTGGAGCAAGCCCTCTTTCTGTCCCTTGATAGTAGGATCATTCAGTGCTCCGCTGCCCCTGGATGGAGCTGCAGGCTTTGAACCATGACCCATGGAAGAGACAGCAGAGAGACCGCTTCAGAGTCAGTACAAGAAAGCACTGCCTAGAACAACCAGAGACGGATCGGGCTACCTTGGGAGGTGGTGAGTTCCCTGTCACCAGAGGTGTTCTAAGATAAGCTGTCCTCCGCAGATTCAGAGCCCCTTGTATACTGGGCTGCTTGGTTAGGAAAGGGGGGCCAGAGAGCCCCAAAATAGGAGGTATTGTCTGAGAGAGTAGCTGTGGCTTTTTCAAGAGGAAGCCACTAATCCTCGCAGGGAGACTTTCTGGCCCAGGGCACTAGAAAATCCCAAACTGCCACTCTGGGGTTTCTTTCATCTTGGTGCCTGGCGCAAGGGGCAGGGCAGCAGGGCTGTTCCCGACACTTCCTGGCAACAGTGTCGGGTGGGGGCAGACAGTCTGGCTCCCTGTGCCTTTGCCCTAAATGCTGGGCTGGGAGGAGACCGGAAGGAGAATGGCAAAGAGAGAGAGGAGATGTCACCCTGCCCTCTCAAAGGACTACTTCAGAATCTAAGAGCTGGTGGCCCTGGGCTGGTCTGTGGGGCAAGGGGGAAGACTCGGCTCCTGGGAGGGGGCAGGTACAGGGGTGCAGCCCATTTTACAGGCAGGATGGGTCCTGGGTCACATGAAATGACAGTTTTTGCTTCCAGCAGCTTCCAACCTTTGGAAAGAGGGATGGACTCTACAGAGATAGCTGCATTGTTAGGAGTTTTTGGAGAGGACACCACTTAACGAAAGACTTAAGAGATGCTTCATGGTGGGATTTAAGGTGGGATTGGCAGGTTAGGCAAGGGAATCTTTTGGGGCAGGGGGAATTTTCTGACACTTTTCCACCTCTTCCCTCTGCCTGTCCCACCTGGGAGCCCATCTGGCCTGCAGAACAAACCTGGAACTGCCAATCAGCACGTCTCAAGCAGGAAGGTGTGTGTATACTTGAGGGTCCCATAGCGAGCCACACATCAGAATCGCCTCTGAGATGTGTTCAAAATACTGACTCTTACCTGTCAAGATCCCTTGCCTCTGAGGCTCATCTCTAGTAAAAACACAGAATTCCATAGCAAATGGAGAGACCCCTGAACCAGAGCCAGGAAGGGTAATCACCAACCCTGCTGGAGTTTTTGCTCTGCAGGATTCAGGCTCAGGTGGCACCGAGAGGACCTGTGTGTCCCCAGGTTCACAGGCATCCCACGTTGACATTTCCTGTGCACTGTGCTAGCTCCTGAGGACATGAAGGTGGGAGAGGCAGAGCAGACAGCTTCATGATGATTTATCCAGTAGTCTGCGCCCCGGGGGCCCCATAAGCCACCACTCCAGGGCCCAGCATACAGCCACACCTCAGTCGAGCTCCAGAGGCTTCAGTGGGGAATCAGTGATTCTCCGGGGACCCTCCTCCATCCTTGCCCAGAACCTTTGCCCTGCATTCCTTCAGCAGCTCCCTCCGTGTCTGCAGCAGTCTGGGCATCTGTGGTTGGGTCACTTTCCAAGCTGCTGTTTAGAAAACCGAGCAGGGGCTGTTTTCTCCTAGTGACAGGCAGACATCAGAGAGTGCCCAGGTCTGCCTCGTTCATACCTCTGTGGCAGATGTGCCAGAGCACCTGATCCCCAGGTCAGAGGTGAAGGTCAAAGGGGGTTCATTTTGAGAGCTCCAGCACGTTTAGGATTGTGTCCTCACTGCATATTCCCCACAGTGGGGAATGGCAGGGAGTTGGAAAGGATTGAAGAGCCCCTGTTTCTAAACCTTGGGCCCTTTTCTCAGGACTGATTAGATCTGCTGAGATCTGAAACATTGTCACAGGTGCTAGACTGTGTGACCCTGGTGCCTACAGAAAAAAATGGTCTGATGATGTCAGTGATGGAGCTGAAGAGTCAACCAATGCCACCTGCTAAGGTGGCAGCCATATAACTCTGATTCTTGAGATGCCTGCAACCCTGAGCAACCTTCTGATTTCTGAATAACTCACTCTCCAGCTTCCATAAGGCCCCCTCCAGGAAGCTTTCCTTGGGGTCTCAGGGGCCTGGCCTCATGATCAAGACTCTTCTCATGTTCATTTCCACATGCATCTGTACTGTGAATGCTGGTTTCTGATGAGAGACATGACTCTCTAAGTCCAAAAACACCCACCAACACGCACTCCAAACTCCAGTTCCTATTTTCTCTGTCATTTCTGCAGCAGAGTTGCTGGATGGACACTGATCTTCCTCCTTAACTTCTGACCTGTGGTCCTTCAGTCATGAGATATACACACCATAGGCAGAGCGCACAAAAATGGGTTCTGCTACAGCCATTACGAGGCTCTGCAAAGTCACAGGTTAAAGAATCTTCACATTTGTTCTGTCTCCTGACTGTCAATAGCTTGATGCCTAACAGCCTTAGCCTGTCTCATGAGGTAAGGAAATTGCTTCCCCCGCCCTCGCCATGTGTTCTCATCCCCTGACAGTGCTGCCTACACACACTCATGCTGAACCCCAGGAATGCGGGCCGCCCACCGGTCCCCCATCTGGGCTCTGTATGGCGGTCTTTTGGTTTGGGCTCTGAACTTGCACCTCTAGCGCCAGGATGACCTGAACTCACTCTGCAGCTGTCCTCACCCTCTCAGGAATGCTCTGGTTTCTGGCCATTTCTTCTACACTTCCAGACTCACAAGGCTGTGGACTAGCCACATCCCAATAAACTTGCAGGCACAATTTTCCTACACCGCAATGCCCTCTTCCCTCTGGCCTCCAGGAAGCCCCATCTTGCCTTCTGTCTGTTCCCTTTCCTCACCTCTAGCCCTTGACACTGGAGTCACATGCAACATGTGGTATAAAAAGAACATGAGCCTTGCAGGTGTACAAATGTGGATTCCAGTTCTGAATGTGCCACTTACTATCTCAGTGACCTTGAGTGTCTCAACTGGCAGGCCACTTAGTCTCTCTCACCTTCAGTTTTTTCATTAGTCAAATGGGTTTAATAATATTTCTATCTCTGAGGCTCTGTGAGAAATAATTCATGTAAAGTACCTTGGACAGCACCCAGGGTAGAGTAAGTGCTCACTTAATCACTTTCCCTGGCCTTCCCTTTCTGCACCCAGTCTAATACCCGCAAGTGCTGTTTGTGAGAGGCGTGGGTACTGGCTTCAATCTTAATTCATGCTATTTTCCAACTCAGGCTCACATATGTTGTCTATAGCCAATGCACTGACTGATTCCCTCTGCTTTATTTTACCAGTCCTTCTTAGAGTTCTGCCTAGTTCCTTAGTAGGGCAATGTCTTTGAGGATGCTGGGGTGGTCCCCTCCTAGACAAGACCCTGTTCTGGGCTTGTTTCACAAGTCTTCCAAAGAGCCCTCTTTTCTCTGCCCCTTACTAGCCCCATCTTCTATGATCAAGGGAGGGGGAGGTAAGAGGCTGTGTCTTTCCAACATTTTAACATTAATCCTAGGTCTTAAGAGATCGTGAGGTTAAAAAGCACTCTCCTTAAAAGAAAGAAAGAAAGAAAAAAGAAAGCGCTCTCCTTGATAGCAGTAAACACTTTACATTTTTAAATTTACAAATAGGTCCTTATTTTTACACTGCTTGGGCAACCTCCCCAGATTCCTGCAGGGCTGAGCACTTTGTTATCTCCCCACCAGGCTCACCCAGGCACAAATGCCTGCAAAGAACTTTCTTCTCCAGGACTGTCAGTAATGGCCTTGACCGTTGAATATTCATTCAACATCAGATCTCAGAGATGACTGTTTGTGATGTCATTTAGCACTTGCATATTTGGTTCAAATGCTACTAGCTATTTCTCCTCCTCTGTCCCCTGTCCCGACCAAAGAAGCGGACCCATTTCTGAAGATTTTGGAAGCCACTCTTCCCCCAGCTGGCTGGGGATGTGAGTGGTCTTGTCTGCAAGCAGAGGGATAGATGAAATCAGTGGGTCTCTGGCTCTCACAGCCCATAATCTCCCGTGACAGACATGGGCCTTCATTCTCTGCTGCTGCTGCCACAATGGAAGCCCCTTTCCTACAAGGCAAGTTACCACCAGCCTGGCCACCAGCATGGGAGCCAGGGGGAATTAAACCCTGAGACAAACGTATATACCGCAAGCCCTAAGGAGTGAGGCCAACCCACAGTGCCCTCCTTAGCAGAGTCCTGGGGGCTGCAGGCTCTGGACGCACCCACTTGCCCTTCCTCACCCCATCCTTACTTCTCTGTAGATGAATCCAATTAAACAGAACAGCCTCAAAGAGAAGAAGCTGCAAAAAGATAGTCTGAGGGAAGATGAAAGGAAGCAGTCCCTCTTTCTGCTTTAGGGCTGGGGACAAAAAGGGCGAGGGTTCCTTATTCCTTGAATGCTGTGAATCTCTTGGGGGCCAGCTGGTGGATCTACCCCATGTGCTCTATCTCGAGGGGGGCACTAAATCATCTGAGATGTCTCGTCTCAGGGTCCATGACAGCCACTCCTGCTTTCCACACCCCAGGAACTTTTCCAATCCTTTGAGACAACTGAACATCAATATTTCTCAAGGTTCTTTCCTGCCAGTAAATCCTGTTTTATTCCAGGGAAAATGGGAATATAATAAAAAAGGCTTTATTTGTGTCCAGTATTTATGCAGAGGTTATGCACCTGCTTATGGTCTCACCACCCATCCTTGGGTCTTGCTGCAAGAGGGACATTCTTCAGGCACTGAGCCAGGCCAGCGCAGGGGATGGAGATGATGTCCCCTGACACCAAAGTGGGCAGGTCACATTGGACCCCGCTTTTCCCTGTTAATCAATGGGTGAGGCACACTGTAACAAGAGGGGGATCACTCTCGGATTCTTTACCAACAAACCCAACATCTAGTCAGTATCAAGCTCCTTAACCTTTGCCCACAAGCTATGAACACTGGGGACCAAGGGAGAAGGGAGGTGAAGGAGAAATTGAGGCAGGGGCAGAGACCAGGCCAGTGGGTATCGCTGCTTCCGAGGCAGCTGGGGAGGAGGTATTCCATTTCCTGAGCTGTGCTTGTCCCATTTCAGCTTGAACAGATGGAAATATAGTTCAATGTTTCAAGATCATTTGCCTTTCTCGTGCTAAAATATTGATAAGTGCTGCCCAGGCGGATGCCCCTGTGGTTCCTACCAGTAACTGGAGCATGATGTGTACTGAAGTGAGACACGGCAAAGCCTTTAACGAGTGTTTAAAATGCCTGGAATAATGCTCAACGCTGGCTTAGCTCATTGGGTTCCTAAAAACCTCCCACCCTGGGCCGCCTCCTAAGCGGCAGGAGGAGTGTCGGGCGGCCCGGACCCCCCGCTGGTGGTAATTAGTACAGCAGCTGCTCGTCTTCAGGATGGGAAACAAAGCAGGAGATGCTGCATCTGCCAGGGCACCAGGCAGGGAAGCAGGCGCGCTCGGGGCGGGGGGGGGGGGGGGGGGGCGGGGCGCGGGGCGCTGCTTCTCCTGCCTTCAGGGGCCTGGCACTGGGGACTCCAGAAAGGGGGCGTCCTGGGCAGGGCTCTCAAGAAAGGCAGGTGAGAGGAGGGCCAGAAGAGGGGGAAGAGGAAGACGAAGAGGGTGGGGACTTGGGAAAAGAAAGAGAAAGAAGGGGTGGGAAGGAGGATTTTGCCAGGATCAGCAAATCCCCTGGGAAGAGCTTGCCAGGCCCTGAAAGGAGAATCCAACTTTGCCTCTAGGAGGGGAGAAAGCCTCATGAGTAGCGTCCCAGTCCTAAGACACCCATCTTCAAATCCCGTTCATGACAAAGGCCCCCAGAACTCAGGTGTAAAGGAAACCCGATGAGAGCACCTGGGATGTCACCCCAAGACTAGGAACAGTACAGGTTGCTAAAGTAAGGATCTTCCTGGATCTCTGTATCCCTACCTGGAGATCAGGTGGTCTAATTGTGGAGGTCCCTGCCATGTTAAAATTCTCACATGCTTTAAGCTTTGGGGATGCAGATTCATGATTTTTTAAAACTCCTTATAGATCTTTGTGGGGTTGTTCAGAAAGGCTCCAAGGGGCCTACTTGAATCACATCCAGGGAGAGAATGTCTGCCTTTTTCACGAGTGACCCCATTAAAGCACCACCCACGTGGGAGAAAGCAGGGCTGTGTCCCAGCAAGCTGGGGGCTGCCCCCCAGGAAGGAATTCTGGGCTGGTGGTTGGATACCACTTCAAGCAGTGTAACTGGATGCCATTGACTGAAGACTTCCAGAAATGATTATTGTCGATCGAATAACATTTGCAACTGGGGAGACAGAATAGGAAATCTACAGTGAGTTGGAAAACGGGGTCTAATAATTATGCTGTTCCTCCACCTTCTATAAAATCAAACTCAGTGAAGTCGTGTAAATATAACTATTCTATTTTCTGAGACAAAAATTAAAGGGGGACATGTGATCTGACACACAGGAGGACATTTATGGAAACAAACCGGAGGGAGTATAAAATTGAAAGGGAAGGGACGGGAAAATCTAAGACACACAGCTATCACCAATACAGGGCACAGACCAAGGGGCTCCAGGACCCACCTGGGGCAGAGGTGTTGGAAAAATCTTAATGGAGGAGGAATTGTCTGGAGCAAAGAAATGCTGTGAGCTCTGGGGAGGTTAGCAGCAGCCTCATCTTTTTCTCCATCCTGAAGCCGTCCAGCTGACTGAGGAACACCTTGCTTGGTGACACAGTGGTACTTCCCTCCGCACACATATTCTACTCCAGGCGCCTTTCCTCACTCCTGTGTTGTTCCAGCTGCTGACCCCAGTCCAGCCATCCTCCAGCCTCAGTCATCCTCCCAAGGCCTGCCCGTCACCCAGACCAATATCTGTGTGGGCTGTTGCTGAGACCAGCGCGGTGCCTCTGGGCTGAGGCCGTGGGTCTGTCGCTCTGGCAACGTGGCTCTGTCTGTCATTGTTCTCCCGGTTCTCCTGTTGCAGAGTCTGTCCATTGAGTGATGGAGGCATCCGGCTTCCATGACCAGAGGTGGGGGTGGACGACAGCGGGTGTGGGTGTGGCCAAGGTGATGACCCACCTGATGTGCTGCCCACCTCCCCCAGGAGTTTATCTGCAGGAGCCCAGGAGCCCTGCCTTCGGGCAGTCAGCCTGGGCACTGGGGCAGGGGGGGAAGGTCAGCACCTGTGAGAAGACACACAGGATGGGGAGTCCCGGGGTGGCCAGAGTGAAAGCAACAACAGCAAGGGCCGGGGCCAGACAATAGCAATAGTCATCCTTTCTAAACTTTGTGAACTGTTTCCAACTTGGCATGCAATCTGATGATCACAGCCCCTGGCAAGTATTATTACCACCAGCTTATAAAGGAGAAAGGCAAGGGCTCAGATCAGTAAAATGACATGACTAAGGTCACAGGCCTGATTTTCCCCCTACACAATGTCACCTCCTTGAGGAATTGCAAACCCAGAGAGGGTGCTGTGTATGGAAGTCACCCAGGCATCTTGTTAAATGTGTGTCGGGGTGGGATCTAAGACCCTGCAGTCCTAAGAAGTCCCCAGGTGATCCCAATGCTGCTGGGAGCTCCCCCCAACACACACGTGCGCGCACACACGCACACGCACATGCAAACTTTGAGTGGCAAGGTCCTACAGCAGTGTTTTCCCATCTCTTGTTCACAAGAATCACCTGGAGCACCTAGAGATTCCAATTCAGTAAGGACTCAGGATGCCGACTGTCTGACAAGAGCCTCGAGCACCCTTAGGTAAGTTTGGGAAATGCTGCCCTTCAAGTGTGGGAAAGACGCGGCCACAGCTGGAAAGCTTCAGCAGGGAACCAGAGGCTGGGTCCCCTTCGCTGGTCGCCTGGGTTTACCAGGCGCCCTTCCCTCCAGTAGAATGCCTGCCTTGGCCCTGACATTGCTTTGGCGTTCAGTCTTGGGCAGACTTCTTCCCATCTCTCTGCCTCCACTTTCTCCTCTGTAATATGGAAACTGGTAGCTGAAGCCCGGGGCTATGCAGAGGACACAATGGAGGGAGGCACCTAGAGAAGGAGGATGGTGGAGAAGCAGCCAGTGATGAGCCAGTGTCCAAGCAGCAAGTGGGAGAGAGATGGATGAAGAGGAAGGGCAGCAGGAAGTGGGAAACGGGAGAAGGCCACGATTGTGCTGGGGTGCAAAAGAGGAAAGGTGGTGCAGTGGGCATGGGGGCGTACCACATCCTGCCCCTACCCCTTGGTATTAGAAAACATGGAGCCAAAGGACCAAAGAGACTTTAAAAAGTGGGAATGAAAAAAAGAAAAAAAAGTGGGAATGAGAGAGGATCCTGGAGACCTGGACCACGTCCACCACGAGTGTGCAAAGCCCATCACTTTGGTCCTCCATATCACAGAGGAGCACAGAAGCAGCACCGGGAGGGATGGGGTGGGCTGGCCGGATGCTCTGAAATGGAATGGAGGAGAAGAGGGCAGAGGTGGCCCAGAATCAGAGCTGGACACAGACCCTCCCAGCTTCCCACTCGCTGGGTCGACGCCAGTCCCAGCCACCATCACCCATTTCAGAGTTGCCACCGCCCCACCTGGGTCCTCTCTCTACAGGCAGGTACTGAGCCCTCACTGTACACCAGGTGCTGGAAATGTACACTATCTCATTAATGCTTCATCCACTCTGGCAAGATACGTGCTCTTGTACTTATTTTATAGGTGAGGAAAGCAGACCGAATGCTCGAGTTTGCAGAGTTACAACATGGAAGTTCTGAGATTCAAAGCCCGGCCTCCTACTCTACCCTTTATGACTTCTGTAGCTCACCATCTTTCTGAAAAGGGTGTTTGCACATGGGCTTCAAACCCAAGGGAGCCAGGGGTATATTTATCCTTTCCCTCGAATCAAATTAAACGCATATTCGAGTGGTGACTTGGGCTTGTGGCATGTGTGTGGGGATCATTCACGGAGAGATATTGACCTACAAAAACTATGGGTTCCAGTTTTAGGTTCGTTTGCTGGGAAGGGGCTTGCGAAGTGTGTGGGTACATAGTGGTTTTGCCCTAATGCACACCAAACACAGTGAGTTCTTCTTTTTCTTGTCTTCCCCCCTGAAATCCATGACTTCACCTGGTACTCCAGGCACACTCATTAACCAGCAATCGCCATGCAAAGCCAGCGCACCCCACACATCCACGTGGAAAAAATGGGGTTGCCAATTTGAGCACATATGTTTTCCCTGTGTTTACAGTAAGATAAACAGGCATGAAGATTTGTGTTGAAATGGATGACTTTGAAATTCAATAAAGAAGCTGGACAGGAAAGACAGGAAGATTCTAAAACTGGTCAAAATCAGATGGGTGGATTTAGAACCAGTTAAGAGCTCTGAGTACCACCATCCAAATGGACCAGGTGCCCTCAGACAAGGACGTTCTAAGTCTCAATTCCAGGTACTTGAGTGTGACATCACCTCCAAGATGCCCCTCCTTCCCCCTCCCCCCCCCTCCCCCCCCCACCTACACAGCTCTGTTTAGCAGCCCTATCCAGGAGTGCCCCGCCCCTTTCTCTTGCTCTTGTCCTGTTAGCACTTCCTCCTTGCAAGCTGCCTGGTTCCTTCCCTTACATTTGACTGTAGAGAATCCTCCTGTTGGTCCAGGCCATCCCACCTGCCCAGGCTGTCCTCACCTCCACTCCTTTTTAGGGATCTCTCTGACTCAGCATGTCCTACCTGGGTCACCTGTTGATTTCTCTAAGCATATCCCATGGCACACTGGTAATGCCTGGCTTCTTTGTCTATGGCCCTGAGCTAGCTTTTTTTTTTTTGCTGTGCGCGGGCCTCTCACTGTTGTGGCCTCTCCCGTTGTGGTGACCTGGCATTTTTCACTCACTCAGTGATTCAACAAATATGGGCCAGGCTTTAGGTTAGGTGCTGTGAGAAATACAAAGGGGTGTTCAATACAGCCCTGCCCCACGCTAGTCGGGGACTGAGCCATACACCCAAAGCACTGTCAGGCCGGGTAGAGTGCGGCCTTGGGCTCTCTGGTGGCCAGGGTATCTCAGTGAAGACACCGTGTTTGTCTGGTATTTACTGCACTGCACTGTAAACTTCTCCCCACAGCCTGGGTGAGTCCCTCCTCCTGCTCTTTGAAAACCACAGCCCCGCTCTGGGTCACCTGCAGAGTTCCTGTTGCCTCTGCTTCTGGACAGGCCAGGATGACTCAGGTCTCCCTGAGTCACTCTTCCCAGCTCAGGTGACCATCCCCACCCTGTCTCTAAGCAGTTCTCCCATGACTGCAAGGTGACTTCAGAGTGATGGAGAAAACTAGCAAGCATCCTACAATTTCTCTCAGCCTTCAACTTCTTCAGCTGTACAATGAGGACATAAATACTAATCACCCAGCATGCTGGGAGCACTAAAAGAAATATGATGGTGAAAGAACCTAGGACACTGCCTGATGCCCAGGAAGCAGTTAATCAATGTTCCTTCCTTTGGGGTGGTGTCTCTCATGTAAAAGGTGAAAGCTTGAGGCACTTATCCGTAGCTTTATGGTAGAGATGGACTTTTCCCCGAGGCATCCAGGGTTGAGAGTAGTGGGCCCCTGGCCGTCCCCAACCTGACCTGGAGGGTGAAATCCAGTGTTTCCCTGGGCCTGGGAAAGGGTAAAGGCTGGCATCAAGGGGAGAGCCCAACTCGGGGAGAGAATGGCCATTAAAAATGAGAGCTGCGGGCTTCCCTGGTGGTGCAGTGGTTAAGAATCCGCCTGCCAGTGCAGGGGACACGGGTTCAAGCCCTGGTCCAGGAAGATCCCACATGCCGCGGAGCAACTAAGCCCGTGCGCCACAGCTACTGAGCCTGTACTCTAGAGCCCGCGAGTCACAGCTACTGAGCCCGCGAGCCACAACTACTGAAGCCCGTGCGCCTAGAGCCCGTGGTCTGCAACAAGACAAGCCACTGCAGTGAGAAGCCCACGCACCGCAACAAAGAGTAGCCCCCACTCGCTGCAACTAGAGAAAGCCCGTGTTTAGCAACAAAGTCCAACTCAGCCAAAAATACATAAATAAATTTATTTTTTAAAAAAATGAGAGCTGGCCCTGAGCAAGGGGTCAGCCTAGCAGTTGAGTCAGAGATCTAATCTCTGCAGAACTGCAGACTTCCTTGAAAGGAAACTTTTTGTTTTTTCAACTTTGAAGCTTCTTGAATCAAGCCCCGTTTTTCCAGTGAAGGTGAAGGTTGCATCTTCCCCTTGACTTTGTGGTAAGAAGAGGGAGCAGGCACTGGGAACAGGGGTGGGGAAACCCACAGGGATGGAGCAGGACACCCGGCTGCCTGCTCTCTCATCCCAGGCTGCCCTACGAGCCTTCCTGAGCTCCAGGTGGGGCTTCACTGTCACCACCACCGCTGGCCCCAAATGCCCTCAGATGCCTTCATCTCCTCTCCTGGGCAGCTTTGAGCACCATTTCCTCTTTTCATTCAGGGTCAGGATAGAATTGTTCTACATGGATATATTGGGAAATAACAGGGTGTGCAAGGTGTGTGTTGGGGAGGAGGCCCCCGAAAACGACAACAGCCAAGTACACTCAGCCTGGATGACTTTTTCTTCCGTAGCTAAAACACAATCACTGGCAGGTCCTCCCCCTTTAACTCAGTCCTCCCCTGGCAAGGGGCTAAAATCCCCTTTCATCAACGGATAGATATCAATAGATAAACAAAATGTGGCATATCCATATAATGAGGTATCTTTCAGCCATAAAAAGCAATGAAGTAGGACACATGCTAGAAATGCATGAACCTTGAAAAGATTATAAGTGAAAGGAGCCAGACACAAAAGGCCACATATAGTATGATTTCGTTTACATGAAATGTCCAGAATAGGTACATCCAGAGAGACAGAGAGTAGATTGGTGGTTGCCAGGGGCTGGGGAGAGAGGGAGGCGGGGACCATGGGGAGTGACTGCTTAATGGATATGGGGTTTCCTTTGGGGATGATGGAAATCTTCTGGAACTAGATGGTGGTGATGGCTGCATAGCACTGTGAAGGTACTAAATGCCAGTGAACTGTACACTTGAAAATGATTAAAGAGGGGAAACTTTTCGTGTATTTTACCACAGTTTAAAAAAATAAAACCTTTTCAGGCCTTGATTATTTCCTCCTCCACTTTCCATCCTTCTAACCCTACCCCCGTTTGGGAGGAAGAGTTCTAGAGCTCACTCGGATGAAAAAGGCAATTTTACATTTTTGCTGTTGCTGCTCGGGAGGCTGTGTGCACCGACCAAAGCTCACCAAGCAGGGGGGAGGGGGGGGCGGGATAAATTAGGAGTCTGGGATGAATAGATACACACTACTGCATATGAAATAGATAACCAACAAGGGTCTACTGTACAGCACAGGGAACTCTACTCAATCCCTTGTAATAACCTATAATGGGAAAGAATCTGAAAAAGAATGGAGATATATATATATATATATATATATATATATATATATATATATATATAACTGAATCACTTTGCTGTACCTCCAAAACTAACACAACATTGTAAATCAACTGTACTCAAATTAAAAAAAAAAAAAAAAGCTCACCGAGGACAACCCCACAGGGCCTTGACTGAGGCAGTAAGTGTCGCTCTCAGACCTAGGCCCCGGACTAAGAAGAAGAAAGATCCAGCCTCGTTCCCATTCCAGGCCTTCATCCTAACCCATCTCCCTGCCCACCCGCTCTCTCTCTCACCAGCACTGAGCTGCCCAGGTGGTCCCCAGCCAGGGGCAGAGGAGGCTGATACTCTGTGTCCACCTCCCTCCAGGTCCTCTGACTTCTATCACAGAAGGGCAGGCAGGATGGAGCCAGTGCTCATGAGGTCCAAAGACTGTTTGGAGGTTCACCTATAAGACCACACACAGTGCCACGCAGCTCACCAGGTCTGAACATAGGGCAGCTCCCGCCCCCATGCTGACCAGTCCTGCTGCTACAGAAAGGCCCAGATGACCACAGGAAGCCTGGACCTCCTCCCTCCTCGGTGATAACCTGGAACTTCATAAGATGCCAGTCAGTTTGCCATGGACCAAATTTGACCTGGGAGCCAGTCAGCTCGACTAACCATGACGTGACCAGCAGAAACCTACACTGGGCTTGGATGTGTCAAGGAGGAAAAAGATGTTTGGAGACAAGGGCCTGGGCCTGGGCCAGTCCTCCAACTGGATGGCAGGAAGACATGCAGAAAGATCAGGGTTCCTAGAGGGCCTTGAGGCTCCTTCTTTTGCCCCTGATGCCAGGAACCAGGATTTATCTGCTTTCTCCAGCTTGGGTAGAAATCAGGACCCTAGCCCCCCGGGCCCTCAGGGATGCCACCAGCTTTGATGGGTTGGCGCTGTGACCCTGCCTCACAGCCAACCTGACCTACCTTCCTGTGTACTTTAGCCTTTGTGGTTCATCCACGTACATTATTTAAATTCTAACTCCCCCACCTTCCTGTCTCACCATGAACCTCTTATCCTTAGACAATACAGGCTCAATCCAATAGACCACAATCCCCTGCCCAAAACCTGTGGGGTAGATGTGTTTGGGAATTCAGAATTTGGGGGATTTCAGGAAGATGCATATACTTGTGCCTGTTTGACATACTCTACAGTACCACCCTGGGGGTACAGAGCAGTACCTGTAATCAAACACAATATTTCCACAGTGAAACATCTGATATCGGTGCCAAGTGGGATAAATAAAGACTATAAATAGCTTCACTTCAGTTTAGGGCAGATTTTGCCGCCAAATAGTTTTGGCAGCGAACACACCAAACAAACAAGCAAAAACAGAGCTTTCTGAGTTTGAGATTTGTCGAGAAGAGATTGAAGAGCAGTATTTATGCTGCTTAAGAGAGAAGCAGGCAAGCAAAACTATCCTTGTGAAAGGAAAAGAGCCTGCTATGGAGCCTACCCCCTCCCACCACCGGCCTCCCCCGCTGAGATCCTGGCGATGGAGCCCAGCCTCCTCCCGCACTCTCTGGGACTCTGTAGAGTTATGGGCCACCCTACTGTGTACTTAAGGCCAGAGCCTGAGCCATCCTGAGTCTGTTTCCTGATTGCTTTAAACTGGGAAGGAAGTGATTCCACAGGCTCCTCTGACCTCTGACGTTTTATTATCCTATGAAATACATTAGCCAAGTCTGGCTGCACTGTTCAGAGGAGGCACCATCAGACCAAGGAGCACCCCAAGAAAGCATCTGTCCCTCTCCGCACCCATGAGTGACTTCGGACAAGCTCATGGGTGCCCGATGGTCCTTTCCTCCTCACCAGCCTGGAAAACTTGTACTTAAGGGTTAAGAACGGCTTCAGATGCCCTCCTCTGGGATCTCTCTTTATTCATGCTTGCACGTGGGCGTTGAAATCAATTTGTGTGGGGCATTTCTCTGCTTCCGGTAAACTATGATTGCACGGCCAGCGTCCACGTTGCCACGCGCTGTGCCAGAGGTGTAACGCAGCGCCGGCACACAGCAGGCACTCAGCAAGCAGTTGGGGAGGGGATGAGTGGGTGCTAGGTGAGAGTGGCTTCCCGCCAGATGGGCTATCATGGTGGAAGCAGGGCCCACGCGCCATCTGGACGAGACCCGGAGGCATCTGCGGGAGAGGAAGTGAATAGTGCTGGAGAAAGGAAGACTTTGCATGAGACACGCAGTACAAGTCCAGGCGGGCAGCTCCGGGACCACATAGTAAAGAGAGAGGAAGGAGCTGGGAAGGTGAACCCAAATCCCACAGGCCAAGGTGGAGGGTCCTATAGACGCAGAACTGTGGACTTCGGTATAAGACAGGGCACGGCCCGTCGCAGACCCCTTTAAAAGTGGAAAAAGGCGATTCTGGGGGAAGCGGTGCTTGGAAAAACCAGGAGGAAAAGCAAAGGCCTCAGGGCCAGCCACCACCCACCACCACCCACCACCACCCCGCCCTCCCCCCGCAGCCCGACTGCGTAGCCAAAGCCCGCGGCGCAGGTGGCTGAGACGCTGCGCGCCGCCGCCGCGAGGTGGCACCAAAAACCCGCCAATGGCCCAGAGCGCACGTTGCCTTGCCACCTCGGACCTGGTTCCGCTTTTGGCCTGGGCGCGCACATCCGGAGTAGAAGGGCATCCCGCCTCTTTACCGCGGGGTCGAAGCTGAGCGCCACGGCCAGGATCTCAGGGTCCCGGAGGCGGAAGACGAGTCTTCCTCGGGTGTCCAGCTCAGAAAAGCTCCTAAACTGGTGTCTGGAAGCTTCTGGAGGGACTCATGGAATTTAGATGCCCTGCCCCGCTCCTCTCCTCTGCACCCTCCCCGACCCCTCCCCACCCCCAGGGGAACGGATCCCTTCTTCCTCCCCGATCTCTCCGAGGGCGGGCTCACGTCCTGAGCTCTTCTGCGGAACACAGCCGTGGTCCGCCTTCATCTTTTCGCGTTCCCACTCACAGCCCAGGTTAGGACCTGAGAGCGAGTCTGGAAGCTGAGGTTTCCCCGTCCTACTCTCTGAGACCTGTCACACCCACGCACACGCAGTAAACACGTGCCGGCGAGCAGTCACACAGAGGCCACGCACCAGACGCCCACTCGCGCAGGCTCGCCCGGTCACGCGTACGCGCCGGGCTCAAGAGGGGCAGACGGAGAGGCCGCGAGGATCGCAGCACTCGATGCCAAGAGACTTGAGTTTGACTTGAACTTTTCTCTGGCTCGCTAAAACCCCGTTCCTCCAATAACGATCTGTAACGAGATCGCCAAGCTGCCTTGAGGCCGACGCCTTCTCCGCGTCGAAGCGCTTGCTGCAGCCTGGAAAGCTTTCTTTAGTGTCCCAATGGCTCAAACAGCAAATTCCCGCGTTAGGCCGTCTGGATCCCCTGAGCCCGAGACCCGGACAACGCGCGGAAACGGTTTGCAGAAGGCTGCGCGCATAGAAGTTGCGCAGAGCCTGTCGCGCTAAGACGAAGAATCTCCAGACGCATGAGTCCTGGGTCCCCTTCTCCATCCCTGACTCTCTGGGATCCTGCTTGCAGGCCACACTCCCATTCACCTAGTGTGCCGGTCTCCTCGGGTCACACCAACTAGTCCCCGTAGGATCGCCAGGCCTCGGCCCTGAGGCTCAAGCTTTCGCCGTCCTTCCTCACCCTAGCACCCCCTCAGAGTGAATGTTGCTGCGAGGTGGGACTAAAGTGGACGGTGGTGGGTATGGGAGGAGACCTGGCCACTAACATCCTCGGTAGGGTAAGGGTTTCCAGAAAAGGTGCACGGGTCTGATTGGCTCGGGATCCACCGATAGGCCCCTCTAAGGAGGACGTGTGAGACTTTTGAGAGGCTGAAGGTCATGATGCTTCTGCAGGAACTGGGGTTAGAAGGTGAAATCTGGGACCACGTCACAGATCCATGAAAAGGGGACCAACACTGAAATCACATCATCAGGGAGCCCGTAGGTCTCCCACTGGCCCTCATTACTCCTTGGGGAATGTCTGTAACCAGCCCTGCAGCCTTATCTCAGGTCCCCTTCACTTCCTGCCTGTCTATGGGAACAGCCTCCTAACCTGCCTTCCAGCCTACAGCCTCACTCCCTCAAAGTCTTGAAGCAGAGCTCTGGGTATGATCATTAAAGCTCTCCATAAAGCCTTATTTGGCTCCTCAGTGCCCATGGGATCACGCCCACACAACTTACTTGATCTTGTAGCTGGACCCAGACTCCCCCTTCTCTCAGACTTCCTTGTGCACCTGAGCACCAGCCACTCGACACTGCTCTGTGCTAGAATGCAACCTCCTCCATGCTTTTGCTCCTGCAGTTCCTGCCTGGAATCTCCTCCATGGAATCCAATTCCTCTTTCTGGCCAAAGCCATCTCTTCTGCTCCTTTCCTGTTCCTGCTCCCAAAGTTGTAATTAATCTCCAAGTTGCCTCCCCAAAATACTCCGTATGCAACTCCTGGGGTCTGTTTGTTGGTTTTTCAGTGGTACCTCGACTGTCCACTGGATTGTAACTTGAGGGCGAGGCTTAACTGTGCTTGGCCCTCCCTCTCCACTCAGGTCTTATTTTTGGACTAAGTTGGATGCAGTGGTACCCACAAGCATACATTGCTCTCAACAATGTCCCTCCCTCTCTGACACATCTACAGGTAGAAGTGTCACAAGGGCATGAGGTAAATATTCCTCTTGCATCTCATGGGAATGTGGACAGTCTCACTGCATACTCATCAAGGTTCACAAGTACACACACACTTCACACCCAAACACACACCACGGAGTCCTACGCCACTGGGCAGCGCTGGTGGTTCTAGCAGAGCCCAGTCCAATCTGGGAAAGGAGCCCGCTGAAATCCCGCTCATCCACTGGGCTTCATAGGAAGCCATCACGTAGCCTTTTGCCCGGCGCTTCTCCCCCAACCGGGCCCTGTAGGAGGAGCTTTTTGATTGGGGCTACCTCCTTGCAAGGTCCAAGTTCAGGAGCGTGAGAGAAGGTGCCCTCAGACCTGCAGAGCCTGGGGCCGCTGCTCCCCGCCCTCCCCCACTCCTTTCTCTCCCATTTTTCCTAATCTTTCGCGCCCAAATAAGGCTCTTAGGAAAGTATTTCCTCAACTAGCGGAGCGCACGGGCGAGGAAGACCAGAGGGAGGCACCGGATGCGCAGGGTGGCGGGGTGAAGGTACAGGCTGGCTGTGTGACAGTGGCCAAGTCGCGGCCCTCTCCGAGCTTCCGTTTCTCCTCCCTGTAATCAAAGCCGCTTCCACCTCAGAGAAAGGCCGTGGTGGCCGGGGCCTGGCTTCCGAACGCCCGCAGGTATACCTCGGTCCGTCCTTTCCCCCTAGTCCAGCCTGGCCCTGCCGCGCCAGGGCGTCCGGGACCAGGCGAAGGCAGGTAGGAGGCGGCGGCGCGGGTCCGGGGCTGCGGAGCCAGGGGCGCGCACGCCCGTAATTAGCAGAGCGTTCGGTCATCAAGGGGCCCTGCTAAGAATTTCTGTTTAACAAAGGTCGCAAATTAGTTACGACGGTAAATAGTCATCTCAAAATCCCACCAAGTAAAGCTATTGCCGGCCTGGAAGGGCTCCAGGCCGCCTCCCGGAACACCCGGGCCATCGCCCGGGGCTGCCCAGCACCGCGGGGGATCCCAGGGAGGCGGGGGCGGGGCGGGGAGAGGCGGCGGGACAGGAGGAGCGGGGCGTGTGGCCCCGAGAGGCCGGGGCTTGGGTCACAGCGCCTCCCAGCGTCCTGAAAGAAGAAAGCCGGAGTCCGAGCCAGAGAAGCTGGGACAAAGGCCCAGCGCCAGAGAGCGCCGCGGAGGCCTGGAGGCGGAGCGGGCCCGAGGGGAGCAGAGCGCACGCCCGCCGAGTCGAAGCGGCATCCTCCCAGACCCCAGGGGACTGCCGGCCCCCGACACCGCCGGGCTCCGCTCACCGCTGGGCCTTGCCTCGGCCCCTCAGACCTTCTGTTTAGGTTCCTGGGCCGAACATACTCCCCTTCCTTCACCTCCAGGGGTCCAAGAACTCATCCCCGGCCCCGAGCCCACCTTTTCCAAGGGGAGGAGAACACCTGAGCTTTTGGGGTCTGTAGAGCGACTCCGGCCCCGCGGAGAGGCTCTCTCCCGAGCCCGGCAGTAAGAGCCTGAGGCCATACATACAAGTGTACGTGACTTGCCGTGCGCCTTCGTTTCTTGCCGCCACATTCTATAAAGTCCTCAGTGTCTGAAGGGTTACACTCCGGCAGGTTAAGGCCCTTCCCTTTTCCGGGAAAAAAACAAAAAACGTGTGTGTATAAATCCGTGAGAGTCACGGACTTCTCTGTAAAAGGTGGAGACATTGCTGGGAGTGGAGACTGCTTCTGTTCTGTGCAAGGGGGTGGGAGGCAGTGCGTGTGCCTGTGTGTGTGCAGGGAGCGGCTGCGAGTGTGGTGGGAGTGAAGTCATGTGGGGGGCTCTGAGAGTGTGCAGCGTGAGGGGGGACGCTGCTGAGGACGCAGAGGAGTGAGGAGGGTGCTGACTGGGTGGGTCTCTCCTGAGCAGAGGAAGCCGCCGGAGCTCCCCAGACCACAGGGGAGTGGTCAGTCTGGGGCCCCAGGCCACCTTGCACCCTGGCAGCACTCGGTTCATCTCCCAGGCCCAACCGGCCACAAGTCCGTGGGCTCCCCTAGGCGCTTCGCTGGAGATGGAATTGTTCCTGGGCTTACAGGCCCCCTCTCTGCCACCGGGCTTGGCCCTCCCCCTGCCTGAGCCCGAGAAGTAGCTGCTCCCCGATTCCCCCTGGTCCTTCTCTTCCTGCCCCTTCCCACTTTTTGTCTCAACTCCCCCATCCTTTCTCTCTCATTCTCCTCCTTTTGCTTGTCTCCCCTCTCTATAATTTCTCTCCCACTTCTTTATTCTCCGTTCCTTTCCTGTTCTGGATTATAGAATGGAGACCCCTGTTCACCTGACCCCTCCCAAGATTACACATGTTTCTCTGACGGTGTTTATGTAGTTCTCTGCCTATCTTCTTTGGGGTCCTAGCCTGGTGTGTGTGTGTGCACGTGTGTGTTTGCACATGTGTGTGCTGGGAGTGCGTGAGGTCGGGCAAATTGTGGCATTTGAGTGCCCGGAGTCAGGCTGTGTTGTTTGGGGGTTGAAGTGTCTCTGGGTGGCATTTCTGTTACGTCTTTGGGTCGGTGCACAGTATGCTGTGTATCTAAGGGTTTCCTCTGTGTATGTTTTGTTTTTGTGTGTTTTTTTGGTGGATGTGCAGTGGCTGTGTTCTCTTGACTGTATTTATTGCTCATCGGCTCCTTTTCTCGTATGTGAACCTTTGGTGAGCCCCAGCTCACTGTGTATCACAGGCTATGCTCTAAACATTCTTGGTGCTAAGGCTGTTTTATGCCGATGTGTTTCTTTAGCGGTGTGAATAGCTCTGGATAGCTCAGTAGGAGGATGTGGTTGTGAGATTGGCCATGTTTGTGTGTGCATCTGTGCAGTTTGGAGTGTGCATACCCTGGAGAGTGTGCCTGCAGGGGAGAAGGAGAACGAAGGTTCTTGTGTTTGTGTCTGAGGACCGATGTGGAATCTGTAAAGAGGAAATCAGAAAGGCAGGCCCTATGTTGTGCTGGGAAGGAGGTCTACGGATGTTGGGAAACTGCTCTGGGGGCGGGCGGATGTATAAGGGAAAGGGCTCTACTGTGTTTGTGATGACATGGCTTGGGGCTGAGATGTGTGCATAACATAGGGGTAATATTTGTGTAGATAATCGAGTATGTGTGCGTGTGTGCGTGCGTGCGTGCGTGTGTGTGTGTGTGTGTGTGTGTGGCGTAGCCTCTGTCAGCCTGGCTGTGCCTGCTTGCTCCTGTGGAGCCCCGCCTGACACAGCCGAGCTCAATCAACCGCTGCATGAATACACTCGAATGGAAAGTTGTGCTCAGCTGACCGGAGAAATCGGACCCCGGCTGGCACTGCTCCCCTCCTCCCTGCCTCTCTCCTGCCCTCCCTCGGGCCAGACACCCGCACCGGCCGCCAGCGCACTGGGGCAGGAGGCTCAACTCAGCTGGGGCCGCAAGGGGCCTGGGCCGTGGGAAGTTGAGGGGCCTGAGCCCAAGAACTTGGGGGCGAGCATCCCTGGTGGGCTGGACATCTCAGCCCCAACTCTTAGGGGTGGAGGGCGTAGGAGAGGGCCCGGGAAGGTCCCCAAGGTGGCAGCCGGTGCCTCAGGTGACAGCCACACAAAGACCCAGGCAGGGAAGGAGGCAGAGAAAGACAGGGAGAGGGAGAAGATACAGACATCCCCTGCTTGGAGAGGCCAAGCACACCCAATGCACCACGGGTCTGGGACTAGGCTGTGAGCTCCAGTGACCTGAGCGATGAGCAGGGTCCCGAATATTCCAGGCTGGCCCATTCTCCTTTCAGAAGCAGCTGAGGAGCCACTCTACTACCACAGCCCACACTAGGGTTCCAGTTCCACCCCCACTTGGTTCGTCTAGGCCTGGGCCTGGCCCTCCCAGCCATCACTGGAGCCCTCCGTGCGTCCAAAGTCCAGCCATCCCTGGCTGGTCCACGGCTCCAACACCAATCCCAGACTGGCCAGGCTCCTGTGCCTCCAATCCCACTATTGATCAGCATCCCCACCCCGCGCCATAGCAGCTTCCAGGTCATTTCATTTTAATCAGCTGTATGTCTCGCCCGGGATAATCAACTGCACTGGCGCTGGGCAGTCGATTCTGCAGGATTCGAGGACGGCCAGAAGAGGGGCCTGGTGGGCAGAGCTGGGGGCGGGGCCGAGGAGGGAGAGGTGAGCAGGCCGGAAAAGGGGTAGAATGACCTATATTCCCTCGGGCAGGTGGCTTCTAGAGGTCAATGCCTTTGATACAGATTTTCCCGGGTTTCACATCCCATTCTCCCGTTCAGGTTTCTGGTGCAAATCCCAGATCACCATTGTTTTTCTTTGAGGGAGGCATGAACGAAGAAAATATTCCCAAATTGGCTGTTATTCTTCAAGCCCCTTACACCCTAGAGTAGGTGACCCAGATACAGGTACCCAGAGGCCTATGCACACAGGGAAGGTTCCGAGCCAGAGTGCGCTGGCTGGGGCATCAGAAGGAAGTGCGCGGTGCACAAGCAGGGATGTGACCGGGCGGCGTGTGCCACGGCTCTGGCACACCTGGAGAGAAGCTGACCCACGGGCTGGCCCGGACAGAGGGGGTGGATGAACGTTGAGGCCTGCTTACCCAGCCTGCTGAGGCCCATGCGAGAGCACTCGTGGGCACACCCGCTCCCCTTGCCAAGGCAGAATCCGCAACACTCCCAGGCCAAGGGGGCTACATTGAGCGGCTGCGATGGCTTTTCCCCAGCAGGGCTTCAGCCAGGCCTTGCCCTCGAGCTCTACCCTGGCGGCCCCTGGGATATTGACTGCCTTGGCCGTGGCTTTGAGGGACCCAGAAAGAGAATGGGCAGGCAGCCGATTAAAGGAGAGATCTGGCCAGAAAGGGGCCTCTTTTCCCTCGCTCTGATGTTTAAAGGGGCAGGGGCCAAATCCAATGTAACATCCACAGTGTGTCAGGGTAACGGGTGGACTGGGGAAGCCAAAGAGCCCAACTCCCCTCTGCCCTCTGGGTCAAAGAAGACCCATTGTGACTCCCCACTCCTTCAAAGGAGAGGAAGGAGGGTTAGAGGTGGGGTGGGCAGCCGCCTGGCGGTCATATCTGTGGACTGACTAGAACAAGGGAACCCACACATGTCCACACCAGATTCAAGACTCACAAGACACATGTCCACTGCACGGAAACTCCGGCACACACGCATCCTGTAGGTGTACTTAAGCCACTCCTTGTAGAACTAGGGACATATAAACTGCCCAAACCTCCCACAGATACCCACCCTATAGGCGATAGACATGAAAACACACACTGGGCACACACTGATTCAACGTACACACTTTTATATCAGACATCACAACACATACACACCCGTTTATATGAAGACCTTGACTGCATGGTGGAAGCCAGCTTTCAGAATTGCACACATCCACACCACTCACAACCAGCACTCATGCCTCTCCTGCAGGGAATCCTTAGGTAAGGTCAGAAAGCGCAGAGTGGAGTATCGGTATTTGTACAGACCTAGTAGAAATGTAGGAGATGAGAGCGGCAGACAAGAGATAGCAAGACAGATAGCAGGCTGGTGACACCCAACGGGGCTAGGCCCCCAAGGCTGAAGTGGAGAAGGAGGAATGGGCACTGGTTGCCCCAAACGCTTTCTCTGCTGGGTACATTGGGAGAAGGAAGCATTTTAGTAACACTGGTTTGTCCCCTGTCCCCAGACAAAAAGGCATCTGCTCACTAGTGTCACCAGTCAAGGCCCTTCCAGGGGTCACCCTCTAGCAGCACCATGCCTTTCTTTCCACCCATCAATTCTGGGCAGTCTGTTGGGTAGGGTCCTTCCAGACACTCCACACTGTCTGAGGCAGCCACGCCTTGGGTTTCCAGGCCCAAGGTCTGGGTCAAGTATGTGACAGGCCATTTGAAAATGAGGGTAGGGGACGAGCCCCTCACCCCAGACATCATTCTGTGCACCAGAACAGAGGCCCAGGCTGAGTAGAACCCAGGCAGCCCCTTCCCCAAATTCCTACTACCTGGGTCACTATTGCCTGAAATGTGGCTCCATGAGGAACGTCTCCCCGGGCAGTGAACACACGCACAGATTTTGACACTGCGTGCCAGACCACAGAACTTGGAAGCTCTCGAGGTGGTCTGGATGCCCTGATTCTAAGTAAGTACGCACGCGGGAACCTTCTCCACGCAAGCGCATGCCCTGGGCGCACAAGGCCCCACTTGCGCCCAGGGCACCTCCCGGCCTGGCCGCCTTTCTGCCCAGCCTGGCCTACGTAAACCCAATGGTGCTGCCGGGCTGGGGACAAAAGGAAATCGGAAATCAAAATTAGTTTAGAAACCGGCGCGAAATTCCAGGCACGTTTCTCCTTAATCCTACTCGCTTTGGAAATTGGACTTTCAAGTGAAGGCAAGTTTTCTGAAATTACCTCTTCGGCTCCTCCTGGGGCACAGGCCGGCCTGGCCCAGGGTGGTGGAGGCACCGCCAGCCACCCCAACACAGGGAACTGTGGGCCCTCAACCCACCCCCCGCGCGGGACGGGGAGGCCAGGGGCCGGCGGGAACCTGGTTGGCAAAAGGCAGTGATTTCGGTGGGGGGGGGGGTCGTTTTAAAGTATAACCCAACTCTGAAATGCTCGAGAGACTCCAGTTGATCCCAAAAGACGAAAAGAAATTTCAAGGAGACAGAGAGCCATAAGGCAAGTCATACAGTCACACAGACGCACATGCGGGTGGTGAGGAGGGAGTCCATCCTGATTCTAGGCCCTAAACTCAAACTACCTCCTCGCTCTCTCTATACCCTCCTCATCTGGCCTACAGCTGTCCCCCGACCTCCACCCCACCCCCAGAAGAAGAGAAAACCTGTCACCTCCGGTCTAGATTTATGCTTGCGTTTGGCAAACTTGTGTATTTCCCCTTAAAAAAAAAAAAAAAAAAAAGGCAGTAACAACCAAAAGACGCCAACACGCTCCCCAAGACCCACCAGGGCCGCGGCAAGGCTGCAATTCCTGGGGATCTAGGCCTGGCATCTTGCGCTGAAGAAACCCACCGTAATCCCCTCTCCCTGCACCCTCTCTGCCTTTTCGCTCGGGATTTGGCTTTAGCTCTTTTCAGAAGGGCCTGTTCCCATCTTTCCACCTCCGCTCCCCTTCTCCAGAAAAAAGCTCAGACACAGTCTTAAAATTCTGCTCCAGCTCTGGGGGCATAGCTGGAGTGGGAGCGAAGGCCGGGCTGCTGCACGCCGGGGCTGCCGGCACAGGGGCGGATAAAAACACCAGTCTCCGGGAGTGATAAGAAAATGGAGAATACTGTATTTGCTTTAGAAAGTTTTTACATATAGATAAACACGCAGTTAAGATAACAGTTAAAGCGCCCTACGGGGAGTGAGAGATATCTCCAAAGCAGCTAAGAAATACTTGAAATAGCTTTTGCATAAGAATACTACGGTCTCAATCTCCACTTTCGCGAGCGACAGGGTCCCTCTTCCTAACCCAGCTCGCCACGCCACGCCTTGACTGCCAAGTCGACGCCAGGAACATCGAGTGGGAGGGGAACCCCAAAAAGGAAAGAGACAGGTGAGCGGGAAGGGAGAAGAGGGTGGGAGAGAAAGAAAGAGAAAGGGAGAGGAGAAGAAGCAACATCATATACAGGCAATTTCTACACATATATTACAAACTGGGAAAATGACCGATCATTAAGATATACATAATTCATATAAAATTTTGAAATAAAAATAAAAATCTGTTACAGTCATAACTATTCTTTTTCCACATTTATAACCAGTACCCACACAGGCAGTGACAGAGTGGAGAGAAAAAGGTGCTTAACGAGGAAATGATTGTCTGCTGAACAAAAAACAGGAGATTGCATCTTGTTTGACCAATACTTGGACTTAAAAACAGAGAAAGAAAGAGAGCTAGAGAGGAAAAAAGAGCGCAACAAAAGGCGAGAAACATTTGCTATTTCCCTCTCGAGGAGTTCTCTTTTTTTTAAACAAATTCCGAACGGAGATGGAGGGTTTTGTTTTTTTTTTCTTTTTGTCTGTTTTGCTTTTGTCGTCTTGTCGTCGTGGTGGCGGTCGGTTTTTGTATAGTCGACTCTTTTTAAATCGTTTTAAACTAGAGAGAGTATTTTCCCAGACACAAATAAATCGTCATGCAGGTGGGGTGCCGGGTCCGTGGGAACCAAAAGGAGAAGCCGTGCTTGTCCTAGAAAGTATACAATTGTCACCTCTTTTATGTTTTCTGCCCGCAGCATCAGCGTTTGTGACTGTCTGTTGGCGTCGCGGTCCTTTGGGGTGGCCGTGGTGGTAGATGGTGGTTGGGAATTGTTGATGGTTTGCGTTTGTTATTTTTCTTGGTTTTTATATATTTTTGGCTGGAGTGGAAGTGTGTGTGTACTTGGGTGTGTGTATGATTGTGTATCCTGATTTCGGTTTGTTCTGGGGATGGAGGAGGAAGAGGAGGAGGTCGAGGAGGAGGAGGGGAAGGAGGAGGGGGAGGAGGGGGAGGAGGGCGGCCTTGGGTATCATACATCACATTCCGAGTCGCTGGAGGTTACCGAGAGGATGGAGGTGCCGGTGTCCGCGCGCTCCGTCAGGCTGGACACGCTGGTGGTGGGACTCGCCGCCGTTGACGGCGACTCTGCCGAGCCGTGCGTGGGGCATCCGGGCTCGGCCAGAGAGCGCATGCCGCTCGGTCCTATGGCCTGGTGCTGGAGCCTGCGGGAGACAGAGAGCGGCGCCCGCCCTGATACGGCAGCCCCAACACCCGTTTCCGCCAAGCCGCCTCCCTGAGCCCGTGCCGCCGGGAAGCCGGGCATGCCGCGGCCGGTGCTCCGCAGCCGCCCGTGCCCCTCTGCCTCCCGAACCCCGCGCCCTTCGCCGCCGCCCCCGACTTCGCTCTCTGCGCGTATACTCCTCCTCCAGGCATCTGTCGGCTCACTGAGCGCTGCAGCCTCCCCAGCTCGGTCTGGGCTCCCGTCTTCCCCTCCCCGGCGTTCTCTGGAGCCTCCCAAGGCTTCCCAAATCGGGGCGGGCCTCGGGGGGAGAGGTAGAACTCGAGGCCGGCCGCCAGAGGAGGGGAGGCCCAGGCGCACACTGCGAAGAACGCCGAGCCCCGAAGGGGCAGAAGTCGGGGAGAGGCTGGGTGTTTCTTCTTCCCCAGCCCCTGGGACTCTTCCGACTCAGCCGGCTGCCTCTGGAGTGGACGTGCCTCTGGGTCCCCTCAATGCCTCCTGCCTCAGCTCCCCCAAATCAAGAGCTGCGGGTTGCTCGCCCGCCGCCTCTTCCTGGTAGGACCGGCTGGCTTTGCTCTCTGGATCCTTGAACAGAGCGCAGGATCGGGGGAAGAGAAAATGAGGAAGCTGGGAGCAAAAAAGTGGGGGAAGAGGAGGGAGAGGGAAAGCAGGAGACAGAGAAGGCAGGAGGGGAGTGCAGAGCCGTCTCCCGCTGCCCCTTCCCTGGGCCAGGCAGCTGCTACGTAAACCTAGTGTCTCTCAGTTCTCCCCGCGAGGAGGCCTTCCCCTGGCCCTGGGCGCTGCCCCCATCGGGCGAAAAGTTGGCTGCAAAGGCAAGGGTGAGAGGGCCAAAGGCTTAGGCCTGGGACACCTAAAACGGAACACACTCCCTCCCTCCAGGAGCTCACACCCAGTCCCCAGCCCCAGCAGCTGTCGGCAACTGCAGCCCTGCTCCCTGCAGTGCGTCAGGCCCAGTGCCTACCCTGGCAGGGCTGGAACGCAGGCCTGCCATCAGGTCTTTCACCCAACTTCCTCCTTTCCCCTCTTCCTCTCCACTCCTTTCCTCTTTCCCCCTCTTCTTATTTTTCTCCCTACTTCCCCCAGGCCCAGCTCTGCTGACAGGTCAAGCCCAGTGCAACTTTGTGAATTTGTGGCCAACTTGCCGGGCAGCAAGGCAGCTTCGGCTCCTATTTCCCAAGTTAGTGGACCATGGGGATGCTCCTTGGCTTCAGCAGGAGGGCTAGCACCGACACACACACACACACACACACACACACACACACACACACACACAGCCTCTCCACTCCCAGCCTGGCTCTCCTGCTCCTGGTCAGGCAACTTGCAAGGCTTTGGGTACAGGCGTGCTGCACGGTGGCCACCGGCCTTTCCCCTTTATGCCAGGGACCCAGATTCAGTTTCCTCTCCCAGACGTTCGTGGGTTCCTCCCTGGGGTTTCTGCAATGCGTGGAAATAAGAACCAGGTGGCAAGGAGCGCTTTCCTTCCTTCCCTGTCTGTAGGCTCCAGAGAAGCCCGGAGCTGGATCCCAGGCTGAAGAGGCTGGTGCGGGTGCAGCGCAGGGCTAAGGCTCCCAGGGACACGACCCAGGGGTTATGGGCACTCAGGACCTCACACACACTCTCTCCACCCTGACGAGAGCCCCTTTAGGGCAAAGCAATCAATACACCCACGCCCGCTCCTCTTCCACGCTCCTGGGCAAGCAGAAACTTTCTCCCGCTGACCAGGAGGTCTCGGCTTCTCGCTTGCTCGGCAGCCGCTGGCCTCCCGCCTCCTGTCCGCTCACCCTCTTTTCAACCGCTCTCCCCCTCCCCGGCCTCGGAGAGTGTAGCCAGGCCGCGGGCCCCGCCACTGACCTGTTCTTGGCCGCCGCGGCGCGGTCGCGCTGTCTCCGGTTCTTAAACCAGTTTCCTACTTGTGTGGGAGTGAGGCCGGTGGCCTGCGCCAGTTCGCGTTTCTTGCTGGGGTTGGGGTAGGGGTCCTGCAGGTACCACTCCCGCAGCAGGCTCCGAGTCCGCTCCTTGAAGCAATGCGTCTTCTGCTCGCCGTCCCAGATGGTGCGCGGCAGCGGGAACTTCTTGCGCACGCGGTACTTGTCCACCGGGCCGAGCGGGCGGCCGCGCAGCTTCTCGGCCTCCTGGTAGTGCGCCTCGAGCCACATAGCCTGCAGCTTGCCGTGAGACTCCTTGGTGAACTTGTGGTTCTCCAGGATGTGGTAGAGGTCGCGGAAGTTGCCCGTGTGGAAGGCGACCACGGCGCGCGCGCGCAGGATCGACTCGTGCTTGTTGATGGCCTCGCACGCCCCGGGGGCCACGGGCAGCGACCAGAGGAAGCGGCCCAGCCGCTCGATGTCGCCCGTCTCCTCCAGCGTCTCGCAGACGCTGGCCACCTGCTCCGGCGAGAAGTTGAGGGTGGGCAGCTGGAACATGGACAACTCTTCCGGGGGGGCCCTGGAGCCGCCGCCGCTGCCGCCGCCGCCGCCGCCTGCTCCGCCAGCACCGCCGCCTCCCGCACAGTTCCCGCCGCCGCCGCCTCCCGCGCCGCCGCCTCCCGCACCGTTCCCGGCGCCGCTACTCGCCAGAAGTAGGGAGCGGTGGTGAGAATCGGCGAAGTTTGGCAACAAGAAGTGGGAGGAATAGAGGTCTAGGGGGGAGCGGAATACCATGGACTGACCTGAGAGGAGAGGAGAAAATTCAGGGAGAGGAAGAGAGAGGGGAGGAAGAGGAGGAGAGGGGCGATGAGGACCAGGAGGAGGGAGAGGAGAGGGGGGAGGAGGAGAAGGAAAGGAGGGGGGAGCAGGAGGAGGAGGAGGAGGGGGAGGAGGAAGGGCGTAAGGGACACCCACACCCCACACACATCCACACACACACACACCCGCGCAGCCACATAGAGAGGGAGGAAGGAGAGCGGCCCGGTGCGCGCGCGCAGAGAGAGAATCCGAGACAGAGAGGGAGAGGGAGAGAGAGCGAGCGAGAGCCAACCACCGCCGAGTCAAGATTCAGCGATTCCACAGCAATCGCCCTAATGACAACAGCCTCATAATATCTCCCCTAAATCCACAGTGAGTGCAGCATTGAAACATTTTGTTTCGCTTTTCTATTGGTCTGCGGCGTGTCGTTGTGGCGTTGCCACGGCAACCGCTGCCAATCACTGTCAGCCCTGCCAATCAATACCGAGAACGTAAGGACGGTTTTACCACTTAGCCAGAGTGGGGGGGAGGGGGAGAGCAGGGAAAGAGGGAGAAGAGGGAAAAGAGAATTTTTTTTTTAATCTTTGCAACTCTTAATCTCACCACTTCCCCCCTTCTCTTCCTCTCTCTCTCTCCTTTTCTTACTGTCTCTGAGCTCCCTCTTCTTTCCTCTTCCCCAGAGAAGTCGATCCAGAAAATTTAATAGCCATGGGCATAGAGTTGTTGAATGGGATGTGCAATTAAAGGGGGGATTTTGTTGGGAGGTGAGAGGCTCCCCACGCTGCATGAACGCCGAGGGCCAGCCCCCAAGGAGAGGCCGAGGGCCAGCGGAGCCGGCAGGGTTTGCACATGGTGTGCACGTCGGGCCGCCTCTTTCTGCCTATGTGAGCACTAATAGTGGCGAGGAAGAAAGGAGAGATGAGATCATGGGGCCCACCGCGCGCCGACCCTGGTCTGGCGGGCTGCTGCGCCCCAGGATCTCGGATTTTGGGGGGCATCCGGCACCTGGGAGCTGGAGCCCAGGACCTAGGGTGCTGGAAGCCGCTCTGGCCTCCCTGGTCCGCAGTCCTCGGCCACGTTTACCCCAACTTCCTGTGCATTGCATCTGGCTTCTCTTTAACCCTGCTCCCAGTCATGGAGCCTTGATTTCCCCTATTGGCTTATATTTTAAAAGAGCAGTAGAAATAACAGTACACTTTCCATCTTAAAAAGCAACCCGCCTCTTTGTTTCCCCCCGCCCCCGCCCCGAGATTTCAGCTGCCTCCCTAGGAGCTGTGGAGGAAGTTGGGTTGAGACGCCTGGAAGCCCTCTGCCCCCCTCCCAAGATGCCATCTACCCCACAGCCCCCAAGGGGCTCTGGGTCTGCCTACCAGCTCCAGAAGGCCACTCAAACTTTGGAGGCTGCCCCAAAGAAATGGATAGGCCTGAAAATTGCTTGTTTGCTCATACTAAAAAGAAAAAAAATTATAAAACTGTCTAATTTATTTAAGGAAAGTAACATCACAAGCCTAAAACAAACCCCAAAAGGCCCATAGCATGGGGAGGGCCCTCCCTCCCTCTGGCCACTGCAGCCTCCAGGCCAGGCATGGGTATTTATTCTAAGGTATGTTGCTTTTAAGAACTTGTAATCAGCATCTCGAGCCGGGCCTCCCTTTGTGAGGCTTCTGTAACTATGGAAGTGTGATTTACGCAGATTTGTCGGGGTCAGAGACGTCTTTCCCCTGAGCACTGTGTATATTTAGACAGGACTCGGTGTGGTGTTAAAAAGTGTATATTTTGAATGAGTTCACACACAGTAGCCAACAATGCCCACATTGTCGGCCCGTGTACAACGTGTATTGAAACGCAGCGTCCAGACTTCAACTAATCTGCCCTCAATAAAGCTGAAATAATTATCCTAAGCCGCCTTTCCAGAAGGAAAATCATTGAGGAATTCAAAACTTTTTTGAAAAAAAAAAAAGATCTTTTCTACATTCCGATGGAGATCTGGGGGTGAGGCGCTGAGTCCACACCACTTTGGAGATCTCAAAGAGGGAGGAGAGAAAGAGAGACTGTGAGAGAATTTAAATAGGAAACCTAACGCGACAGGGGCTGCAAGTGTCCCAGCCCCTAAACCCCTAGTTCTGGCCCTCGTTAGGCCTTGACTCCCCGAGCACCAGGCCTCCGGGGTGAGAAATGCAAACTGCTTTGGAGGCTACACTGCGGCAGTGAGGCTGTGGGCTGGGCGAGGGGGCCCCCGACACCGGCCACTCAGCCCCAGTCAGCCAGGGTCGCTGGTCCTAAACCCGCTGACTGCGGCAGGAAAATATTCGCCCACAGGGAAGACCCGCCAAGCCCCACGAAGTGGGGCTCCGGGTATCTCTCCCCTCCGTGTATCTTCCTCCCAGCCGTGAGTCCTTTTCTGCTAAGCTGCGAAGCTCTAGGCGGTCGTTCACTGTGGGCCCAGAAAGAGCCCTAAGGTTGGGACACAAAAACAGACACTTCATCTTTTCTTCCCGATCCCTTTCTCTTGTAGGGGAAGGATTATAGGCTGAGGGGTGGGAGGGGGAAGGGGCAGGAGGAGGAAGCGGGGGAGGAAGGAATGAAAAAGGGGAGGGGAGTGGGTATTGTGCCGCGTGTGGGGGGAGAATTCCTACGGGTGGGTTTCCGAATATTGTGTTCAACTTTTTGAAAACAGCTCGTGACCCCGAAACTGCATCCCCTGGAGCCGAGGACCCAAGGCGCCGGGCGGGCGGGTGAACCCAGCCAGTCCCCTCCCAGTGCCCGCAACCCCCGCCTCCGGGTTGGGGCGACCCGGCCTCTCCCGGCCGCCGCCCGACCAGCCCCGGAGGGAGGCTGGGCAGGTGCCGCGGGCTCAGCCGAAAGCGCTGAAATCGAAAACCGTCGCCACTCAAGAAGAATTGAAGCAAGTGGTTCTGAGGCTCAGCCCGGCGGCACCCCTGCCCCCAGCCTCAGCCGGGGAGCCTGCCGACCCGCCGCACCCCTCCAGCGGCTTGGGGGTGCAAAGTCGGGCGGAGGGAGGCAGCCAGGCGCGCAGCTTTGTGCGCCGGGCCAGGGCTGGGCGCGGCGGGGCGGGCGCGCAGCCCCCGGCTGTCAGAGCCTCCCCTCAGAGCCGAGCTCCGCGCCGCCCACCGAGCCCACCCCGCGGCCCCGCAGCTGCCAGCGCCTCTCCGCTCCGGCCCGAAGCACCACGCCCGCCGGCCGGAGCACGTAAGTTGAGAGTCCAGAGAGCTGGGGAGGGAGGCAGGGCGGCCAGTCCTCGGCGCGGATGGCTGGACTGGCTCCCGGCCGAGCTGGGAGCGCAGGCTCCGCAGGACGTCGGTCTAAGGGTGCTGGCAGGGGGCTGGGGGGGGGATGTGGAGCACCAAAGCTTCCCCTCCCAAATTCCCAGACTCTGGGCATTGGGGAAGGGTGTTAGGAGCCGAAGGACCTACGGTTCTGGGGCCCAGGCTGCCTGCCCTGCTGCTCTGGGGACCCGAAGCATTGGGCAGAGCCAGGGGTGGGAGGTGGGCCTGGGGGACGCCTGGAGGAGGTGGCGCGCAGGGGGCTCCTGCACCCCGGTCTCTCAGAGAAGGGAGATCCGGATAGACAGGTCAGCGCGCGGAGCCTCTAGGTCTCCTCCGCCCTCTGGCCGCTCAGACTCCGGGGATTTGGCACCCGTATAGGCCGAGGTCACAAAATTGTCACCATCGTCCCTGCTTTAATCCTGGCCCAGGAGATGGGAAGGACAGCAGTACAGGTGATGGGAGGAGAAAGGGCGTTTGGGCTGGAAGATGTCCTTCTCTTACCAGGACCTACCGGGCATTTATTTACAACTGTCAGCCCCAACCCAGGCAGTCTCAACTCCACCAGAAGAGGTGCCTAAGAGAGTCCCACTCTCTCCTAGTTTCGGTTACCGGCAAAGCCAAGGGGGTCTGGAAGCCTCCGAGAGAGGAAGACCCAAGGGCTGGGGCAGCTGCATCCACTCGGCCTTGCTCAGCTCCGTAGGCCAGTTTGTCCTGGGGAGCAACGCCCTTCCGGCCCCCAAGACATCGGGAGGCGGGAGCTGGCCGGGTGGCCCGCGGTCTGGCCTCCCTGAAAGCTACAAACTGAGGCCCTTGGCGCGGGCGGCAGAGGAGGGCGCAGGGGAGAGCAGCACGCAGGCGGGGAGGCCGCGAAGTCCTTCAAGGACCCCGATTACTTTCCTTTGAATGAAAAACAACAACAACAACAACAACTGCTCCCTTCCCGCGCCCCCCCCCTTAGCCTCCGGGGACCCGCGCTCCGAGCAATTGTCGACACGGACAGTAAACACAGCTCAGTTGCCTCAACTTTCTCCGTACATAAAAGTTCCCGGCGTGCGGGGAAATTTGAATATTTGATCAGCCCCTTTGAGTGACCCTCATTAGCCTGGCGCCCTGCTAAGGCCCCGGCATTGCAAGAAAGCTGCTGGGCCCGGCATTTGTATGCCTTGTTAGCGCCGCTTAATGAAGCCGCCCCGACCGCTCAAAGGCGGCCTCCGGGCCGGCGGCGCGCACCTCTCGGCACCCCGCTCTGCCTAATGAGCCCCAACGCCCGCCGAAGGCCCCTCCGCCCCCCACATCCTCAAACAAGAGAAGTTTGGCTCCAGTCTTGGGCCACCGTCCAGGAGAGTGGGCACAAACCGGGCCTAGCTGGCTGTGGTGACCCAGCCCCAAGAGAAGAGGTGGGAGACTTGGGGGGGATGTGAGCCATATGGACTAGGGGATGGTTTGTGGCCTCAGATTGTAGCCCAGGGACTGCACTGCCAAAGTTTCCCAAGAGGGCCAATTTCAGATCAATTAGTTACCCCAGTTCCTTAAAGAAGTGCATCTGGACTAATGTTGGGGTGGCAGAGGAGAGATGCCCAGGGGAGAGTCAGCTTTCCATCTCCTTCCCGCTCCGACTTCCTCTGGTCTCCACTGCTCAGAAGGCACCTACTTCTTTGCAGAGATCCTCTATGACAGCCAGAGCTGGTGGTGCTAGGGCTTGGATTTAAGAAGGGGCGGGCACACCATCATTGCTCCCACCATCCACAGACCTCAAGCACAGTCAAATGTTATGACAGTTGGCACTAGGGAAGGCAAAGTACCACAGCCCACCCTGTCCCTGCCCACACTTCCAGCCATGCCCTCTCTGGTTTCTCTTTGATCACACATCTGGCCTTCAGGAGGCCTGAAGAAAGTGCTCTGAGCAAGGGGCCACCCTGTACAAGACCAATTGGCTGCTAGGGTGAGACTGAGACTAAAACAGGCCTGAAGGAGAGAAAGAGAGGGAGGGCTCTGTAAGGAAGGGGGACCAAATCACCATCTTACTTTCCCTTTTTTTTTTGGTGGGGCAGGTGACATTGTTGACCAGCAGATGTCAGGAACCTTGTTAACAGCTGTGCTTCAGTCCTCTGAAAGAGTCGACTTTTTCCTCTTGCTGCCCCCTCCCCCCATGCCCTTTTCCCTGGACAGTTGTCACTCAAGGTCCTTCGTTGCTCACCCAGCTCTTGGGCTTTTAAAGGTTACTTTTGGGCGTATTAATACACTGAGCTTGGGAAGCAGTCTGCTCTCAGATCGACACTCTGGGCCTTCTGGAGGTGCCCCCCGCCATGGGACGATCCCTCAGACACACATGGGCTGGCCAGGTTGGCAACCTCTGGACCCCATTCCAGGGTGGCCCCCTCTAGGAATGAGTGGCACCATCCAGCCCTCATCGTCTGCCAAAAGGCCAGATAGGCCCTGGGATAGCAGAGCTTTCTGAGTCCATCTGGTCTACTCCTCTTCTCTTTCTCTCCCCCAGCTCAGCTGGCATGCCCCACCCCTTATCCATCCTACGACCTCCTAATACAAGCCCAAACTGACTATTTTTAGGAATCGTCTCTGACTTGGGCAAGGTAGTGCCCTGGGCCTTGATCCATGCAAAGGGCAAAGGTAGGAGGGGGGAAGAGAGGAGTGGACGCTGTTGGAGAGAAACTGGTCCTGAGGCAGAGGGTATAACTCAGCTCTGTGGCCCCAAGGCGAGGCCCACCAACTGCTCAGGGGAGGAGGCGAGAGGAGGGGGCTAGGAGTCCGCGGGCTTCGGTCGGGGCAGGAGGGACCTGAGGCGTCGGCGTGGGGGGCTAGATCCAGAGAAGAGGGGCGGGGAGGCGGGGGTCGGGGGAGAGCGCAGGGCGAAGGTGGGGGGGTGCGCTCTTTAAGAGCCACACGGCTGGCAGGAGAAGCGCGCGGCCCGGTGCTGGTAGCGCATTGACCCCGAAGGGGATTTAGCGGGAAGGGAGCCGCCGGCTCCGGGAGCTTTGTCAGGGGGCGACCAGAGAGGCCGAGGCACAAGAATACGGAGCGACCGCGTCTTGAAAGGCCAAGCAGAGGCGGCGGCGCTGCTGCTCTTGACTTCTGAGCAGGGCTTAGAAAGCCTGTCCCGGCTTAAGCAGAACTGCCGGTGCTGGGCCCTGAGCGCCGAGTCCGGGCGTTCCGAGCCCCCGGCCTCGGAGCCGAGGAGGCGTGGGATGAGGGAGGCATTGGGGTGGCTGGGGACCTGGCAAAGTTGCTTTTGGCTCTGGATCCGCCCGACCACAGCTCAGAGCTGAGAGTCTGACGGGCCGCGCCGGGAATGGCCAGAGAAAGAATTTTCTTTTTCCGTTTGGTTTTGTGTGTCCACCACGCGCAGCTCCGGAGCCGGCCGACCCCAAATGGATTCTCAACAGGTGGCCAAGTAAGTCCATTTAAGAATTCTGGTTATATCATCAGCCCCTCCCAGTTTCCCCCCTCCCCTCCCAGTTTCCCCCCTGGCTGCCCCGAATTCCCTGTGTTCCTCCCGCGGGCGAAGGCGGGAGGAGAAAGTGGGGGAGGGGATGAGCGGCGCTCTCTCCCTGGGGGTCCTCCGGCTCCCAGCTGCAGCCCAGGACTACTCCACCCAGTGCCGGGGTCCGATCACCCTTAGGTCCGTTGTGGGCCCTGGTACCCCGAGGTGTGTGTGCTGGTGGGGGAACGCGCCGCAGCGCCTCAAGAGAGCGTAGCGGGCAGGAAGGGGACCGTGGTCGCGCGGCCTCTGTATGGGGGTTTGTGACAGAAGCCCAACTATACACCCTCTTTTAGGAGAGGCCGGGATCCGGCCCGGGGAGGCCGGCGCCAGCTGTACAGTAGCCCGCAGAAGAGCGTCTCGGCGGCCGCGGTTGGGGATAGGGTGGGAGAGGTGGCGAGGGCGGAGGAGGGAGGAGGGGAAAGCAGAGAAAGGCAAAGGCAAGAAATCCGGGGCGTCCGAGTGAAAAGTCGGAAAATGTCCTCAGAGCGCGCGGGAAACAGGCGCTTGCGCCCCCGGGCTGACATCCTCTCCCTCTCACACTCACACCCTTACACAGCACTCACACCGACTCCATACAGGTAGCCCACGCACGCAGCCTTGGCAGTGCGGGGTCTCCATCCCCCGCGCCCAAGCGCAGCCGGGAGGGAGTCGCCCTCCTACTCCCCCTCCCCGGCTGCCAAGAACCCTTTCGCCCTGACAACGTTGCCCCGACACTGAGTGGGGGAGCTGGGAGGGCCCCCAGGGCTGGGGCGCAGGGAGGGTCTTACCTGCGGAAAGGTAAGGGAAGCCGGGAGCAGGAAGCAGCGGCGGATAAATATTCATTAGGAAGTGTGTCTCCTTTTAAACCGCGCGGCGCGCGCTCTGGCTCCTCTCGCTCTCTCCCTCCCTCTGTCCTCTTGCGAGGCTCTCTCCCCCTCTCGCTCAGTCTCCCCCCCAACCCCCACCCTTTCCTGCGAAATGCCGGGTGGATCCCTGTCTAGCTAACCTGTTGGGAAGCCTGAGCCGCGGGCAGCGCCTCCACAGCTGTTTGCCTTCGCTCTCGGGGCGCGCGTTCCCCATCCTTCCTCCCTCCTCTCGCCCAGCCCCTTACCCCCTCCTAAATTACTACATCATTAGCTTTATTTTCCGGTGTGTGTGCGGGGGGGGGGGTAACGGCGCAGCCCGACGCACCTCCCCAAAGCAGGGTGAAAAGCCGGCGCTATCAAAAGCTGCCCCAACTCCATCCCCACCCCACTTCCCCACCCCACGTCCCATCGCCACCCAGTCTAGTTTCTTTTCTCCCCTCTTTTCATCCCCACCTCCAACCTTTACCAGCACAACTCCACGATCCCTACCCCCCCCCCGCCGCTGCCAATCCGGGTGACCGGCTGGGTGGGCAGTGAGACGCCAGGTCTGTAGGTACAGAGCGCCGAGGTTGGGACTTCACCCTGCACTGGGTGTGGGGATAGCTCTCCGAGTCCCCCTTTCCCACGTAGGTTTTCTAGTTGACCCTGAGTGGGCACCTGGGCAGCGTGGACTTTACGATCAGAACACCGGGAGCGCATATCAAGGGCCTCACCTTTCCAGGCTTCAGGGCCCCCAGGCCTTGGCCCTTTGGCCGGGCCTGAGAGGCTGTACGGAGGGTGGGGAGAGGTGGCCTCACTTTGTGCGAATGCACAGGAGAGACAGACCGACGGGCTGACGACGGCCTTTTACGAACAAACTGACCTGAAGTTAGCCGCGAGTATGCATCTGTCTCTCTCACGCTCACGAGAAAACACAACTACAGGATTCCAGGAACGCACCGGTCCCCGCACGATCCCTGCGAGAACAGCCTCCAGTCGCAGGCGAGCCACCCCCAATTCCCATCCCAGCAAGCCGGAGGCCAGCGTTCCCTCCGGCTTCGGAGACTGGAAGACTCGCGGGCCCGCAAGTCTGCTCTCGGCGGAGGGATACATCACAAGGCCTTCGCAGCACGAACCCGACCACCCTGCTTCGTACCCTTCCTTTCCGCTCCAGGCCCCTGGGCCTCAGCAAGGGCTCCAAGGGATAGCGTGGCCCTAGGGTGTTTGGCGGTGGCCGGGGCGAACGGTCCTGCATCCGGCTAAGCTCGGAGCGCCGAGGTGGGGGCGGGAGGAGGGGCCGAGGGGGCGGGTCCAGGCCAGTTCCCAGTTACAAATACAGCTGCTCCTGGGAGGCCGAGGAGCAGAGTTTCGCCCCCCCAAACACGTAGATCACTCACCCCGAGGCGCCTAGACTTCCACTGTTGGGTCCTGCAACTTCCCCAGGATCCCGGGGCGCACTGGGCCAGTTGGTGTCCTGAATGGAGAGGTGCAGTCGCGAGCCTCGAGGCAACCTCGTGGACTCCTCCACCCCTCCCATTTGGCCTGGCCCGACCAAAATCCACCAAGAGAGATCCCAAAGGCTGTTTCGACCCTTCCGGAAGGAGCGAGGCGCAGGATCGTTCAGAGGATCGCCCTCCTCCTGGAAAGTTAAGAAGATGGGGAGATGAAGGTGTAAGAGAGGCCTAGAAGGCCCTGGGGCCGGAAAGCCTTATTAACCTCGCACCCCACCTAAAGCCCCGAGTTTACACTTGCACACTTTCTCCTCCCCATATAGGCTCAGGAGGTCGCAGACGTCGGAGCTCAGGCTTAAGCTGAGTCACCTGACTGTACACGGAACGTACACGCAATTGTACCCGAATACATACGGGAGAATTAGAGGAATACTAACAGCAGGAGTTGAGGAAAAATGAAGTGTCCACAGACAGAATTATTTGAATGCACGGGTACACATCCAGTTGTCCAGATGCAGACAAAAGCCGCAGTGCCCGCGCGAAGTGACCCCAGCCACAGGCAGATGTGCAGGAAACCACCTACAGGGAGAGTGGCCCGAATGAGGATGCCGGACGTGAGGCCAAGGGCTTCCTGCTAGAGGGACGTTGGCTCCCGAGGGAGAAACTTTGTTGAGCCGACTGGGTGAAAGGTTTCAGGTCAAGTCCTGGAGACTAGAAAGAGCACCGCATTCACCCCAAAGCCGACCCTTTCGCCTTCTTCTAGGCTGGGCTGGAGACACCCAGAAGAGGGCAATCCAGGAAAGTTTCATTTTGACCCGGATTATTTACTTGTTGTTATTATTGGTTTAGGAGATTGTGTTCCAAAGAAGGATAGGGTGGAGAGCACAGATGCCCTCAGTCAAAGCCGGGAGATTCCTAATAGGAGCGTTCAGCTCCAACCAGGGTTCACGAAGCCAGAGGGCCCTTCTTTTGCCCCCTTCTCTCTCTTTATGCAAAATTTAGTCGTTACAGAGGACCTTAGCTCAGCTGCACACCCTCCTGCCTTCACTTCCATCCCAATTTCTTTTATATCAAATAAGTTCACAAAAGAACACTCCAAAGCAAACTGAATTATTTGGTTTGTTAGACTAATTTTGTGAGATATTAGGAAGTTCTCGCCCCCTACTGCTCAGTTCCAAACAGAGCCCACTGTCCCGGTCAAGCTGCAGGGGTTTGGAAGAGGGATTCCTGGAGTGGCTCTCCCAAAAGGCCCAAGCAAGTGCACAGGCTTGATTTTGGTTTCAGCTCCTTTTGCCCGACCACTCCTGGTAAACCTTCCAGACAGTAGCCACCATCATGGTTTTCCTGCAGAAGAGGCTGGCACGCTGGGTGCGATGGTGCCCTTCCATCCACTTCACCTCCCTCCCCAACTCTCTTTCTAAAAGTAGAGGGTAAGTTTGGAAAGATTCTTTTAGACAAAAATAGGGTGGAGCGGGGAAGAGGACTTTCTGGGCTAGCAAGTAGATGACTACCCTGCAAGGGGCAGAGGAAGCTTCCTCTTGTGAGAAAGAGATTAACCACCTGGTAAACAGGGCAGGAGGACAGGTTGAAGCTGATGTAGTTGCCCTAGAAATGTAGGGGGTGGAGTAGGGGTATGAGTAGGGAAGAATTTCTTCCCTTTTGGGGTCAAACACTGTCCCCCCACTCCCCACTCCCCACTCCCCCCACTACCTACTCTCCCCGCTCCCCTCTCCTCCCCCCACCCCCAGTCCCCTCCCCTCCCCCACTCCTCCCACTCCCCACTCCCCTCCCCCCACTCCCCACTCCCCCCACTCCCCACTCCCCCCCACTTCCCACTCACCACTGCCCCCCACTCCCCACTTAATTCCTGGAAATTTTAGCAAGAGTCGTTCTGGTAGATGTTTGAACAATAAACAGTGAAAATCACTTTAGAGTCCATTGATGTTCCTTGGAAGGGCAGTTTCTTCCAAGACCCTATTCTTTCCCTAGGTCTGTTTCTCCTTATTCCCTAATAAGAGTTCGAAGAGTCCACCTGCTATTGCACCTCGGAAAGAGACTGCGACAGAAGGCGGGGGCAGCGAATAAGGAGACCATTATTCCCAAACCCGAAGTGTAACTTCCATACGCTGTAGCTGAGATTCAGGACACATGGAGGCAAACTCCTTTCCCTCAGGGCTTTTCTTTCTCCCCTCTTTGGATAGCTTATTTAGACCCTTTCCAATAATAAATGACAATCAGCATTCTAGAGTTGGAGATGTTGGCTATTACCTACCAATGAATTCTACAAGATTCTTCAAACTCTGCTTGTCTGATTTATAAAATTTCGGGTACATAGCTAAGCTCATTGCAACATTTATCACTCAAGCAGAAAAGCAGCTCGTTTTCTCATAGCCCCAAATGCCCCGTGTACAGTCACTGGAGCGAATTTATTTTTCTCTGTTTCCTAAACGCCCTTGTCACCTCTGCCCAGCCACCCGGCTCAGGGCAAAACTACGGAGGTTTGTGACCTCTGGAATGGGGTGCACTGTGTTGTTAGAGTTTTTTGTTGTGATGAATTCTTCGTGATTGTGAGTCCTCTCCCCACCCCCCCTTTCTCCCTCTCTTTGGCCCCAAACGAGCCAACTGCAGTTGCCTGCGTCTTCCTCACCAGAAACCTGCCGCCCATATAGAAGCTAACCATTTCCGCTGCCCGAGGCAAAGGGGTTGAACTTTGGTGTCCGGTCCAGGGCTGGGGCGGGAAAGTGAGGGGGGGTTTATGCGGGTAGGGGAGGGGGCAACCATCACCTTCAACAATAAAAATAACCAAACACCCCTTTAATCCCTTCCATTAACAGTGTCAATGCGCTAGAGAGGCCGTCTCACCTCCAAAGGCGTCTTCACCCCCGGAGGGCCCAGGCTTCCAGCCACAGCCCAAAAACACTGGGCCCGCGCGCCCGAGAGAAGGTGCTCCGAAGGCAAAAATCCCATACATTTTTAACTACAGTGATTACTAAATTAATAGCAGGCACTAAGACAGATGTCAAAACGTCTTGAAAATGTTTATCTGGGAATAATTGATAAGGTGGTGGGACGCATTATCTGATTGTGTAATGAAATATGTATGAGGAACAGCTGTTTGCGACAGTCGCCTCCCGCCGCCTCCTCAGCCGGGGCCCTTCTCTTGGAAGCGGGTATCTCGGCGAAGTTGGTCGCCCACTTCCGTCTACTTGGGAGCCCGCTTGGCCCCTCCGGGGCTGCTGGCAGCTCTGTGGTTCCAGCGCGCCCCGGGGTCACCCCGTTTCTTGGCGGAGGACATCAACGTGGAGTCACCCCTCGGCCTTGCTCTTTTGGCTTTGGTGGCGGGGTGAGGCTGCCCAGCCGGCCGAGCTAACCTTCGCGCCTTTGGGGCGGGCCGCGGGGTCGGCCTGCGCGACCCACGGAGAGCCCGGGCTCTGGCGGCGGCGGAGGCCCGGGGCCCTGGCGTGCGCCCCCCGAGTGGCGCGGCCTGCTCCGAGGCGAGGGCCCGGGGTCAACACGAGGTGACGGGGCTCCCGAAGAGGGGGCTTTGTTCGGCGCCGCGGCCACACTGCGAACTTCCTTCCAGCCCCCGGCCGTTCCGCACCCCAAGCCTGCACGCCAGCCCTGTTTGTTTTTCCAGCCTCGAGCCCTCCACCGGGACACACCAACAGCCCTCGGGGCGGTGTCAGCGGCCCGAGGCCGTGGCCCAAGGCAGGCCCGAGTCCCGCTGGGCCTGGCGCGCGAGCTCCAGCCCCTCAGGGCGCGGAGTGAGGGGAGAAAGAGCTCGGGGCCTTTCTGGAATTCTGGGGCAGGGGTCGGCCAGGCCGGGAGGTGGTCGAATGGGGCGCATGGCCTCGGCGGGCGGCCAAGGCCCGAGTCCTGGGCTCCGAAGGGCGCGGGCGGCCTGCGCCGCCGCCCACCCCAGTGCCGCCGGGCCCCGGCTCCCTATCCTAGACCCGCAGAGAGTGGCGCCGGCGCGGGAGCTACACGAGGACGGACCCCATAGGCTTGTACCTTGAATGCGGTGTCGGCAACACCCGAGACCCGGTGACCCCCTTGTGAGTGTGCTGTCTCCTTCGCCGCGTTCCGGGCGCCGCGTACGGCGCTGGAACTGTGTCCCGGGCGCGGTGCCACCCGCGGCCCCCAGCCGGGCCATAGGCCCGCCCGCTCGCCCACAACGCCACTGCGGCTTCCCGGCCCTTCGCCTTCCCGAGCCTGGGGGCCGCGTCCCTCGTCTCCGGCGTCCAGCCTTTGGCCCTGCCAGCCCTTCGGGCCGCTCCGGACCTGGCCGCTCCGCGGCCGAGAGCGGAGGAGCCGGGTCGAGCTCACGGAGGAGCCGCGGCTCCCGGGCAGCAGTGTCTACGAGGCTTCCACCCTCTGCCTCTCAGTCGAGGTGCGCTCGGGCGTTATTTCTCGAGCGTCCCCCCTTTTACCTAATCCCTTGTGCTTTTATTCTAATCCCACACATTACAGTTAATCTGTAATGATACCGCTTCTTCGGAGGAACCTGTTGCATGGGAGGCACGATAATTTGTAACCTTGGAAACAGTTTGAAATAAAGATTATAACAGTGATGGCAACTGTGTTTATTCTCGGCACGGGGAGGAGTTGGGAGCCTGGCAGGCCCGGGGCGGAGAGGCCGGAGTCTGGGGGAGAAGGGAGCCAGGCGCCTGGGGCAGAGCCGGACGGGCAGGGGTCCGGGAGGCCGAAGAGCACCAGACCCGCTCCAACTGCTCCCGTCCGACGCCTGGTGTCTTTTGAGTTTTTCCTTTTGGGAAATCGCGTGGTCTTAAACCGCGAGGCATGGAGCGAGAGGAACGGTTTGCAAAATTGAGGAAAACTTGGTGAACTTGAACCACTGTGTTTTAAGAATTAGCGTTCAGCCGGGCCCTGCGTCCCTGGGAGGGACGCGGAAGCGGCTGAGAGCAGAGAAAGGGCGCTTGCAGGACCCTTCGGCTGCAAGAAGGCAGAGCCGCGTGTGTACCGATCACTTTGCGCTGCGAGCTTCCACCTCTGTTAAACACACCGGCCACTGCAGCAACGTAAACCAAAAATTGTTCGCACACCGAAAGCAAAATTAAACAAAATTGCTTTTATTTATCTATTGCTTTTATATCGTTAAAATATTTTTAGTTACATTGTATAAAATAGCATCCTCTCTGATTATTACCTGCCATATCTGTTGATCCGCTCCTTGAGTATTCAGCCCAGAAATATTAACCATTAAGAAAAAGCAGATCTTATATATTGTATCTGTCAAGATATGTTACAATTTCCATTAACAAAAAACCATTATTCTTGTTGAAGAAGCTATAAAGCATATCTTTCATGAGCACTTTATTAATAATCATAGTTGTCAAAAAGAATTAGATATGCATAGATTGTAGATGCAAAGGAAATATTAGATGCACAGAATAAAATATACAGTGGGATTGAGGCATAACTATTTTTCTTTTTAAAATAAAATTTTACCCAGGTGAAAAAAAAACTGAGCTATTAAGCTTACTTAAAAGATGGCTTTGTTGGTTTAATTATACTGTAGTTATTTTATAAATATGTTTCAAAGGAAGCTTGCCATATTGCATGTCAATGAGGACTGTAAAGAAAAGCTCACAAAAGCTAATGCATACCAAATACCAAATTTTAGTCATTAGCATTCCTATTTATTACAAACTAAAGAAACCTATTAACAGACAAGAATTTCCATTTAGCTAGCATTACAGTGTTTGGCCATTAAAATGAAAAGGGCAAAGTATATACGTTTTTTCCCCTTAGAACTATACGTTCTTTTTGCCTAGAAGCTCTGGAGAGATTGGAAGACGTTTTTTATTGGGGAAATACGGTTCTACAGTGGGAATGGGCCAGAGGGCCCGGAACCACTATTTTTAGTTACTGAGCTTAATGCTATTCATTTGGAAGCAAGAACAGTGCAAGGCTGGGGCTGTGCAGCTTGCGGAGGGCTGCATAGTAACCACAGTCTGTGAGGGGCCCTTTGTCTTTAATTTGTGTCATGAGCATATGCAAATTATTAATTGTTTTTCCTCTGGGGGAGGGAGTGGATAGCACTGGTAATACTGCTTTTGTTTGGATATTAACATTTCCTTAAATGCTCCCTAGGCAGGGTACTCCTCCCAATGCGGATTCCCCTAGTTGGAAAGCCCACCACCTCAGTGAATACAAGTGTATTAATTCTAGAAACACACACATACAGATTCGTGTCATTTCAAAAATCTTTTCCGTTGAGCAAAAGCGGCAACTCTGTTCTCACACCAGAAGTAAATGAATGTATAAATATATTTTTCTGAATGCTGATTTGAGAGGGGGAAATAAACCCTTTTCAACCATTCTTAAATTTAGAAACTTTAAAGATCTTTTTTCTTCCTAAAATCGGGGCAGATTTTTTTCCCTAATTGGGTAGGAAAAGAAGTAAATATTACAGACACTGAAATGAAATGTTTGAGATGATAAGGAAAGGTTATTATGAATTATGTTAGGTGGGATTTTTTTTAAGAGCCCAATAGGAACATAATAGTTACATGAACTTGCTAAACCAGGCGACTTGACGCGTAGGTTCTTCTGGCCTGACGTTGGACGCAGACGTGATGGGTTCTGCCTGCTTTGGTGGACTTCTGGCACTTAAAAGTTTGAAAAATTGTAAGAAAGGTGTTTCCCTGAAAGGCCCATATGAAAACAATAGGTATCAGAAGGAAGGAAGGAATTCCTGAATTCCTGGTTTAAAAAAATCTCTCTGCCGAAAGTCATCAACATTTGCAACCCTCACGAAAAGTCTTAGTTTTCCAATAGTAAAATTCTCTCTGTTGTGTTGGTGGAGGGAAGTATTCTCTCTCCTGTGATTTCTTGGGCAGCGATAAAGGGGGGAAAGCATAATGATTCCTACATTGCAAACTATTCCTGCGGGGCAATAACGAAAGTCAGGGTATTCAGACGGAAGCTCAGGTGCCTCAATGCTGGCAGTTCCAGAAAAAAAAAAAAAAAAAAAAGTGAACCCTCTCCGTTTCTATCCCATTATATCTGGACGAAGTGTCAGCTCCCAAGTTTCTAAAGCGTATTTGATCCAGAGGTGGGGGATATTGCTTTAAATGCCCAAGTGTATCAAAAAGGGTGACACTTGCCTCAAAGGCCAGATCTATGCAATTATTCGGATGATGCGGCTCCTCCTACCAGAGGATTTTGCCTCCCCTGCAGAGAGGGCCCATATTATCTAGATGGGCTGCCCACTTGCATCTCCCTCATCTGCATATTTCCCCTGCATTGAATGCTGAATACTACCAATAGCCAGGGAAGAGAAGGCTGTTTCCCATATATTTAAACTAAGGTAGTTTAAATCGCAACGTGGGTGAAAGATAACCGTGCTTTCAGTTCTCTTAAATACCATCCCAAAGAGCATACTAGGGGAGACCATCTCAGTTATAAGATGGAAACCCTTTTCTCAGGGAGCTAATATTCATCTGGGGGAGAGGAACAGAGATAGGTCGGGACATCACAGAACAACAGTGCTGTTCTTATGGGTGTCCAGGCTGGGAGCACACAGAAGGGAAGTATGGGGGAAATCTTAGAAGGCTTCCTGAAAGAGGTAGAGTTTGAGCTGAGCCTTGAAGGTTGAGTATGATTTGAGATGGTGAGGATGACTTATAAACAGAATTAGTATCCAGTTAAGATATAGTGACAGCTCTGACATAGGCAGGCATTTAAAAGTGCTTATTTAAGTGAATGAATGAAATTATGTAGAAGGCTGATAACAAATTCCTCTGAACATTTCTCCTTAGGATGGCCTGCCTGCTATGTTAACCTGAAGCTGTCTTATTTTTCTCCCCATTTGATGTTGTATTTTTCCCTCATTCAGGCTGAGGGACCTTGGTTTGGGGTTACTGATGATGTCTAGGGCCGACAGAACGATGCCCATTGGCACCAGGCACTGAGTGAAGGTTTACTCAGAGGAGACTTCTCCATTCTTGCAAAAATGAGGGGATTCCTGCAATTGTAAGGAATTTGGGTTTTTGTTTTTAAGGAACCTTCCTCTTAGGGTACCAATTTAACGCTTTGTTTGAAACATCCTGGAATGTAAAATGGTGAAAGGGGGCTTTTTAGGTTTTTATACACAGAGCAGAGTCCACTGAAAATGGCCTGTGGATTAGAAACAAGGAAACCAGTTAGTGCCACTAATTAGTGGGTGAATAATGTGGTTCACCCAATTCAGCTTCACTTTTCCTCCCTGAGAGACAGAGTTATTGGCTACCTTTGTCTATGTGGCAAGACTGTTTTTGTTCTTTAAAGATGAAACAATAGGAAGGTAGGTTTTTACATAGCTCTGGCCTCCAGCCGTTGAAGGATTTGGGTGATATTAATCAATTATGGACAGTTTGTTTTTTCCTCCCCTTGAAACATACAAATTTAAAAATTACAACAACCAGAAAAATAAACAATACTGCCAAGGTGGGACATTTACACCCATCTAGTCTTTTCTTCCGAATGTGTTTTTATGGTTTAGTAGGGTTTTGTGCCTGGTACACACAATCCACATTAGGACACAGCAGAGATTCACTCTTCAGAAAGTACCTTCACCGAGTATAGCAGTGCTAGGCTGTATTATGCACCGGGCTCGGGATCTTACATTTCCACTCTTCCTGCGGGTCTTCTCTACTCTGCCCTCACCTCCACCTCTGCTCCAGAAATTTGGATTTCTTCTGCTGCTTCTTCTTCCTTTTTTCTTTTTCTTTTCTTCCCTAAACAAGCCACTGTTTCTTCCTAAACGAAGCACGAAAGTCAACAAATTGAGGGCAATTCCATTTCAATAATAAACAGATGTCTTTCGAGTTCCGGAGACCCAAGTAAAGGCCCTTGCACGGGAAGCACCTAATTCAAAAGGAGGAAACACCAAGGATTATGAAGGATTCAGCGGTCAGTGGAGCTGAAGAGGAGCCAGCCTCCTACTCCCACTCCATGTACAGTCCCGCCAAGTTCATCCAAGGGAAGCTCACTTTCCAAAGAGCCCATCTTTTCCTGGTTGTAAAATGTGTTCAGTTCTACCATACACAGGCTAAACATATGGAGGAACAGTGTGAAGAGGACATCTGTACATTAGCACATTCAGGGGCAGAGCCCGGGACATGTGTTCAATAAAGGGCTTCTTGTATGGGAGCCCTACACCACAGCATCTCTCCAATGAAAGCTGAACTGACCTCAGTTTATGTGGGCAGCCTGCTTGCGTGTGTGTGTGTGTGTGTGTGTGTGTGTGTGTGTGTGTGTGCGTGTGTGTGTGTGTGTGTGTGGTGTATTTACAAGGCCAGACGAATTCAAGCTACTCTGTCAGTCTCTTGGTATCAAGGAGGAAAAAAGTATTGGATGACCGTGTGTGTATGTGTTGAGAAGAAGGGGCCCCCAGAGATTAGAAAATGAAGAGGGGCTGGAATTTTAATTAGTCTCACATTTCCCTGGAGAGCTTTTCTGAGCATATGATCTTCTTTCCATTTACTTGTCTGCAGCCAAGTGTAGAGACTCACCAAGCTGAGGAGAAAGAGTGGACCATCTTGACCCAAGCCAAATTCTGAAGAAAACTTGGCCCTGCCTTCTAGAAATCCTAAGTCACATGGATGCAAAGGCATGGCCTGGTCACCAAGAAGCTGTACCAGGAGCTGCATCCATGACTCAAATTTTCACATTAACCGGAGGACACATTGAAAAGCCTTTTCTTGAATGACAGAGGGAAAGCCTGCCTCAAGTGTGGTCGGCTAGGTCTTCTCTTGATATGGCAAGTGAGAGCTGCATCCTGCAGTCCTGATACCCAGGTCACATCTTCAGCCCCTGCTGAAGGGAGTTGCTGCTGATCCCACTGCAAGGGAGGCTAGACTAGGAGCAGGGAAGAGGTCTGCAGCCGAAGCAGCCAGAGGAGGGGGCAGGGAAGAGCCCAGAAAGCATGCCTTGGAGACAGCAAGTCCCTCCACCCACAGAAGGAAGGCACCCACCTGGGACAGAGGGGGTTATTAAATCCTCCCCTGAGTCACAGCACTGATGTCCCCAGAAGGTCTCCAACCCTCTGTAGCAATCTATAGTCTGTGTCAGTATGGGTGAAAAAGCTTCTTCTATCAAGTTTAACAACTTTCTGGTGTAACTTCTGAGAGGGCTGATTGCTTATTCATGCGGAAGCAGGACGCCCAGTTCATTTTGCCTGTTTTTGCTACTCTTCGTTGGGTTTGGGAGGCTGTTATGGTAGCTGCAAATGGCTTCTCAAGTGACATTTGTTGACATTCAGTGAAGTACATTTATCAGTATTCGCCAGCTCGCCTCTACACATGCAATCCATTTTGTTTTGTTCTTCATAGCAACCTCCTTTCCGACACCCGTGCCCTGAAAATGATAAATGGCAAGGTGGCATGTTTCTCAAGCTGCACTCAAATGTCACTGTGAAAAATCTTTAATGGACTAAGTGTAGCTCTTCACATTACGACTTGTCAGGTACTGAGAAATTCTAGAGTTTCTCCTTAATCCACAAGTCTTTGGAACCACACATCTGCAAGCAGAGACTAATTATAATCTACACCAGTCAGACCTGGGCAAGCAGAAACCATGGAGAAAACATCTGATTTCTAATTCGTTTTTATTGTTCGTTTTATTGTTTTTATTCGTTTTTATTGTTATTCTCATTCCATTTTTGCTACTTCCCTTCCTATTCAGAGAATATGCCAGGTGTGAGTAATCTGTTACTCTAAGGGGGTGACATACCCCGCCCCATGCGGGTTTGTAATCTAGTTGTACGCTCAGCCTTCTCCACAATATCTTCACTCTTCTCAGAGACTCAAAAATCACAAGGACCTCTCCCCCTCCCCCTCCAAATACCTGATTCTGAATCATAAATCCTGGCCCCTAAATGTTGACCATAATGGGGTAGTTCAGAGGTATCTAAAATATCTGGCTAGAAGAGTCCTTTGTCCCGTCTTCCTAGCCATCCCTTTTCAGACCATCCTTCCAGACGGGAGAGTTTCACCACACTGCCTAAAAGGCCTGCCCTTTTCGTCCCCTGTCTGCATGTCTGTTCATCACCACCACGCTGCTCTCAGGGGAGCAGCCTACGGGCACTCGCTCACCCCTGCACAAGGCTTGCTCAGTCAGATTCTACCTGCTCAAGGGGTCTCTATTCCTTGGAGTTTGCTCCGATGTAGAATCAGCCCTTGCCCACTGTGGCCAGGGAAGAATTTGCTAATTTGCATATGTTTGAGATGTGTTCCAATGAGAGAACCATTATCAATTAATATTGATTTTACAATCAATGTTTGAGGGTCAGTGAAGTTGGGAAAGGGCGTAACCTAAAGCCAAGGGAAAGAATCAGTGCAACTCAAAACTGTGCCAGCAAGTTCATCTTTGGCCAGACGTTAAAGGCTGGGATGTTTTGCTTTTCCTCCTGGCCCTTTAAGTCTCACCCAGGCTCTAATCTTAGCATCTGCTTCTAGACCCCTTGGTTTGGACACCTCCCGGGATCTCCAGTTTTTGCCCTACCATAATCTTCGGCTTTTCTTTTCCCTTAGGCTTGGTTCCCTGTCTCTTAGGTGAGTAGCTGTCCTGTCTGCCTCCTAGACCTCAGGGACCCCTCCAACAAGTACAGGTCTTTTGTCTCATAAAGGCTCAACAATCTAATAGTCTCTCAATCTAAAATCTGTAAACGCCTCCATTTCTACATTTTTGTGTTTATTGTGCCTCAGTTTTCAGTTTTTGAAATCTTCTAGTTATGCCGGAACTAGGCTAAGAATGTTGCCATTTCTCACACCTTAGGATAAGGAAGGGAAATCAATTGTGCCCCCAGTGGCCAGGCATGGTAGGGCACAAAGAGTGTAGATTCCTGCTGAATGCCTACCCAGCGAGGGCAGAGGATCTCAGGTAACTGCCTGGGGATGGCATGGATATCGGACTGACTCAGGCCCTGGTACACCCAGACCCATGAGTCTTAGCAGGCCAGAACATATCCGAGAAGAGAGGGTGTGTCAGTTGTCCCTGTAAGTTGATCAGGGCAGACATCAAACCAGAGAGCTGAGGGGGTAAATATGTTGTCGTTTTGGAAACCACTAAAAAGCAAGCACAGGGTTGGGGGTGATTTTTGGAGGCAATGGTTAAGTCTTTATTTGCATGGCTATTTTGTGCATTTCTGTAAGCTGTTTTGGATATAAAGGGCAAAAGATAGGAGATAGCCACAGCCTATTTTCATTGTTGGCTGTTGGCTATTCAATTGTTCCATTATTTCTAAGAAAAAAACAAAAACAAAAAACAACAAGACAGAAAGAAAGAAACAAATCCTTGAGTAGTTCTTTCTAAAATCAGTGGCAATTCCATTGTCTCTCATTTGATGATGAAAAAAACACCTGGGTTGGGTGTTGGACCTCAGATGACATATGTGACTACTGGGTACCCTGAGATAAGTGTGTGTGTGTTTGTGTGTGCGTGAATGTGTGTGCATGTGTGGAGGTGGGCTCTGGAAGGGTGAGAGTAGAGGTGAGGGGGGGCACTTTTCAGAACCTGAGAAACTGTAAGGATGCCTGGCATCCGGTTTCCTCACCTGACAAATAAAACAACCTTCATTTCAACCCATAATTACAGTCTGCATGTGATAATTAATACAAAGTTGCTTTTTCAGACAATCTCATAAATTCTAGATATTCTTCCTTTTATTTAACTGTTTCAGAGCACAGGTTAGGAAGAGGTGTACTGAAGTCCCTTTGGTCGGGTAGGTTCCCTGCAGGTGAAACCGTGTCCACTGTGAATGCAGCCTGCTTTGCTGCCTCTTGTCACCTCCTGTGGTATGTCCTGGGCTAAGGCTGGGTCACCATTCTCCATCCAAGACTGCATTATTCTTCTCAATTGCAAAGACAGGCTGTCAAATACCTTCTTTGGACATCTGCACACCTCCCGGGCTTTGGTTGTGCTGTTCTCTGTGCCAGAAACTTTCTACACATTTCCCCCTGACCCCACCGGTCTGACCCCGTATCCATCAAGCTCCCTCAGGCATTGTCTCCTCCAGGAATTCCTTCCTTATCCTCCACATCCTGCAACACCTCCCTCTATCAATTCCTCATCTTCACTGGATCATTTGCATCCACATACAAACATCCTCTATAGCCTATTAGTCAATGTTCTGCAACCTTGTGCCACCAGATGGTAAGCTCCTTGCAGCCAGGGGCCACATCTCAGCTGTGGTTGTGTAGTAGGTTCGCCAGCATTTACTAAGCAAATCTGCCACACTTCCTGAGCAGAAGGACAGGTAAGGGTGCAGAGGAATTGCTTGAAAATGACAGGAACAGAAAGCACAGGCAGAGCCCAGGTGTGTTCAGTACACAGACATGAGTTTAGCCTGAACCTATTTGTCCTAATTCCAGGCCCTTTCTGGCCAGGTCCTTTTCTCCTGACCTCTCCAGCTAACTTTTCTTTTCTTTGGTTTCCCCTATATCACCCTTTTTCTACCGCTGCCCCAGGCGGCAAATGCTCCCAGTGAGCAACTAGGTCCCACGTCTGATTCGGGTTAAACATTGGGTGGGCCAAAAGGTTCGTTGGGTTTTTTTCATACGATGGCTCTAGTAGCACTTAGTTGTCTTTAGCTTCATTCAAAACAATTTTGTTAGGGCTTCCCTGGTGGCGCAGTGGTTGAGAGTCCGCCTGTCGATGCAGGGGACGCAGGTTCGTGCCCCAGTCCGGGAGGATCCCACGTGCCGCGGAGCGGCTGGGCCCGTGAGCCATGGTTGCTAAGCCTGCGCGTCCGTCCGCAAAACAAAACAAAAAAACACAGTTTTGTTAGATTGTATGTGACAACTGTCATATCAGTGCGCATTTTTAAAAAAGACATCAAAATTGGTGAATTTTTGTGTAGCCATTTTAATATTGAAGATGGAAGAAAAAAGCAATACTTTCAGCATATTATTCTTTATTATTTTAAGAAAGGTAAAAACGCAACTGAAACGCACAAGAAGTTTTGTGCAGTGTATGGAGAAGGTGCTGTGACTGATCGAACGCGTCAAAAGTGGTTTGTGAAGTTTCGTGCTGGAGATTTCTTGCTGGACGAAGCTCCACGGTTGGATAGACCAGCTGAAGCTGACAGCGATCAAATCGAAACAATAACTCAGAACAATCAACATTATACCACGCGGGAGACAGCCGACATACTCAGAATATCCAAAAACAAGTGTTGAAAATCATTTGCACCACCTTGGTTATGTGAATCACTTTGATGTTTGGGTTCCACGTAAGTTAGGCGAAAAAAACCTTCCTGACCATATTTCCTCATGCGATTCTCCACTGAAACGTAATGAAAACGTTCCGTTTTTAAAACAAATTGTGACGGGCGATGAAAAGTGGATACTGTACAACAACATGGAACAGAAGAGATCGTGGGGCAAGCGAAATGAACCACCACCAACCACACCAAAGGCCGGTCTTCATCCAAAGAAGGTGAAGTTTTGTATATGGTGGGATTGGAAGAGAGTCCTCTATTATGAGCTCCTTCTGGAAAATCAAATGATTAATTCCAACAAGTACTGCTCCCAGTCGGACCAAAAGCGACACTTGATGAAAAGCGTCCAGAATTAGTCAACAGAAAACGCATAATCTCCCATCAGGATAACACAAGACCACACGTTTCTTTGATGACCAGGCAAAAACTGTTACAGTTTGGCTGGGAAGTTCTGATTCATCCGCTGTATTCACCAGACATTGCACCTTCAGGTTTCCATTTATTTCGGTCTTTACAAAATTCTCTTAATGGAAAGAATTTCAATTCCCTGGAAGACTGTAAAAGGCACCTGAAAACAGTTCTTTGCTCAAAAAGATAAAAAGTTTTGGGAAGATGGAACTATAAAGTTGCCTGGAAAATGGCAGAAAGTACTAGAACCACAGGGTGAATACGTTCGTTGTTCAGTAAAGTTCTTGGTGAAAATGAGACATGTGTCTTTTATTTTTACTTAAAAAACCGAAGGCAATTTTTGGCCAACCCAATAGCATCTCACATATTCTTCAGCTGTACCCCTCTCCTCTGGCCCCACCTTCTAGGCTCTTCTTCACTCTGACTATCGCCTGTGGCTCGTGTTTTACTTTCTCTTTTCTGCCCCCTGCCTACCAGCATGACTCTCTGTCTTGTATCTGAAGTCCCATCACAATTTTATTGAGAGAACAGACTGTTGCTTACCCCCTAAGAGGTTACATGTTGCTCTTGATCAAACTATGGCAACAGGCCAGATCCATGTACACCTGTCCTTGCCATCACACCCGTTTGTTTACATATTGTCTATGGCTGCTTTCCTGCTGCAACAGCAAAGCTGAGTGGTCACGACGGAGACCATATGGCCCAGAAAGCCTAAAATATTTATTATCTGGCCCTTTACAGAACGAGTGTGCTGATCCCTGTTCTAGATAATAGAGGATGTTTGTATGTGCATGAGAATGACCCAGTAAAGAAGAGGAATTGATGATACTAGAGCTAGGGGGTAGAGGGATCATAAAATCCATGAGAAGGGAACAGGCAACAGGTGCCACAGCCCAAGTGAAGGATTGGGTTTTGATCAGAGTGAAGACACGTCATCCGTTGAAACAGTCAGTGAAACAGGCAGGAAGAGAGAGTGTGAGTACAGATGCAGACAGGTGGGTGATGAGGGCGTTCCCACCGATTGCTTCTATTAGCTCTGTCTTAAGTGTGAGGCAAGGTCACAAGCTGGAAGTTTGGGGGATAATGGAGGTTTAAGGACAAAGGAGAAATCGTAGAAAGTGGGGGAATGAGCTCACGGGGACATTTTACTAGGATGCCTGTGCGGTGTTGTGAGCACAGGTCTAAATGAAGGTAGTGAGCATGGTGGCGTGGGGTTCTCCAGCAGTGCCCACTGGCTCCAGTGCCAGCAGGGGTGGTTGGTTTGGTGTGTTTTTTTTAATGTTTATTTATTTATTTATTATTAGTCATCCATTTTATACACACCGGTGTATACGTGTCAGTCGCGGTTGGGTTTAATCAGGGTTGGGGCTTTGCCAGGCAAGTCTGATGGATGTAGAAAGGGGCAATGGACTTCAGGGCAATGGGAATGACTAAGGATAATGGCGGGCTGTGGAAGCTAAATTGGTGAGAGGGGTGGTTAGGAGTGAGAAAGGTGGAGGACAATGGGAAAGTGTGTGCGTGGGGGATTGATCCATGGATAATGAGGTCAAAGCATTTTTGGAGAATACAAGAGCTGGAAGGATCAGAGGTCAAAGAGTGGGGAGCTTGATGTCCAGATTCCAGAGGTGATAGTAGGATCTAGAATATGGCCATGGGAGTGAGAGGCTAAGTCAGGGAGGTCAAGGTACTGAGAGGTCACCTACAGTTAACCAAACTGGGGACAGACAACAACGTTGAGAGGAGGTGAGTGAGTAAGGGACAGAATCTTCAGTGGGGTTGGCAGGGTGACTAGGAGGATGGCAACAGGGAGGACAAACAAGAGATACAGCATAATGGTCAAATTGTCAAAGCGGCAGGGGCTATTGAAGGAGAGCAGAAAGTGGTCTACAAGTAGCAATGGGAACAAGACGGACTCCATCTCACCTCCAACTCAGTGGTTTATGGAGTGTAGGAGATAAAACAGCTTCCACCTAAGAGGGCTGCCAAGTGAGGCCTCAGGGAGAATGAGCTTCAGTTAATGTAAGAAGAGAAAAACAGTCAGGAAAGATATTGAAGAGATAGGAGCTGTGCTGATTTCCAATGCGCCTCAGTGGAAGGGCTTGGGAGGGTGGGGAGAGGTAGGTAGCAGCCTGAGTCAGATCAGGGTGGACAGAGTCACATTGGGTAAGGCCTGGGAGGTGAACTTGGAGACACGAACTTCTGGGAAGGACCAAGTTGGCAAGGATGTGTAGACATAACAGGATTCAGCTGTGAAAGTCTCCCTGAGGAGGGCGCCGTGGAAGGCCAGGGCCCCCAGATGATTCCAATACCTACTGCAGCTCAAGATGGTGTGCAGTCTGGGGGGTGGCCAGAGTCTCCCCGAGGGTCTGCCATCTTAGGCAACGTGGAGGGGGATGGGCCCTGGGGGGGAGCCATTGCAATGAGAGCAGTAAACACGACGACGGCATGACCCTTCCATAGAGGGCAGGGGGTGGGGCAGGCAGGGCGCTCACACGGGAGCCTGTGCTGCTCGTTCCCATCGACGTGCAACACACTTCAGTAACAATAAATGAACCAAGTCACCACCATCAGATTCCTCCCTTGAATCTGCTGCCCCCTCCAGCTCCCAACCCATTTACCCGCTCCTCTTCAACATAAAATAATCCCCTAGAGCTGAGGATGTTATGCGGTCTGCATCCTGCCCCAACCCCTCCACTAAGATTGTTCTTCTCAAGGACGTGCACATGGCAGCCACACAGGCCTTCTGTCTGTTTTTGAACATGCCAAGTCCCCCACGCCCCATCCCCAATCCTCCCACCTTAGTACCTTTGCATATCCTCTTCTCTCTGCCTGAATGCTTTCCCCTCACATTTCCATTGGTGGCTTCTTCCTGTTGAAATCAGTTCAAATGCACCCTCTGAGAGTCGCTTTCCCCGAGGAACCCTCTAACTTGGCTCCTGAGGTCACTCTATCACATCACCCTGTTTTACTGTCTTCACAGCATGTCTCGCCCTCAGAAATGATCTTCTTCATTTATTTGTTAATTTGTTTATTTTCCATTTCCTTGATCTAGAATGTAAGCCCGTGGAAGCCAGGACCTCATGTCTTCTTCACTGCTATATCCTTAGCGTCTAAGACATTGACTTGCTCCTTGTAGATGTCCAATAATTATCTGCTGATAAAATTTGCCTTTACAAGAGAACTCTTTAACTCAAGAACACATAAGGTAAGAACTCCCCTACAGAGAAAAATAGGTACCCATTCAGCTCTCCGCCAGGAAGGCCTAGGGAGAATCATAAAAATACAAATCCACAGGGCCCAACCATAGACTAAATCAAAATGTCCAGGGATGGGTCTGGACTTCGTATGCTGAACTAGGACTGTAGACAATTCATTTGCAGCCAGCAGGTATGGGTGAGAGGACTGGCATTCAGGAATCAGTGAATTGAGCATCACTCATTTGTTTCCACAAAGAATCGTTGGACACCTCTGTGGTACCCAGCTCTGTGAGGGACTCAGTGAATGTCCTGGTTACAAGCAAGAGAAACCCAGTCAAACTACCATCATTAAAATAAGGAGGGACTTTCGGTTAAGGATACAAAAGTATCTCAGGGAGCCAAACTGCAGGAGTAGTTGCCTCAGAAAGGTCTGGGACCAGAAGTGGAAGAGGCACCAGGAGAGAGGTGGCCATTCTCATCCTCATTCACTCTTGCCTCTGCTTAGTTCAAGCCTCTCTGTTGGTTGATGTCTCTGCTTCTTTGTTTGCATGGTGGACCAAGGCCCCCTCAATTCTAGGACTTCAGGTGACCAGCAGACTGTACTCACTTCTCTCTTGGCCAACTCCTAAATGCCTGGAGGGAGAGTTTGGCCTAAGGGGTCAGAAGTTGACCCAGAGGACTGATTCCTTACATGGATGGAGACCTGTTCTCAGAAGGTTGGGGGTTACACAGTCTACAACATATTAGGAACTAATAGCTAGCACTGGGGTATGGAATCTTTGATTAAATTTTCTATGGGGTGGAAGCGGCATCTTTTTTTAGTTGCTGCCACCTGTTAGTGAATGAGTTTATCAAGTTCTTTCCTGAGGAAAGGTCACAGAGAAGTTTGGAAATAACTGTGAAGGCACTGAGTGCCCAAGGGAGGGTAGGGAGGGTGCCGTGAGGGTTGAAAAGATTGTACTATTCTTCCGAGGGCCCTGTGAGGCTTACAGACAAACAGAGGTAAGGGATTTGGGCAGTTGCTAGTCATGAGAGCCATTTGAACTTGAGGTTAGAAGCACATAAGCTCCATCCACATGGCTTGGTACTTTTAGTTGCTTAGATAGTTCATAGGAGAATTTAACAGGATTGAGGACCCAGGTGTGCTCTCTGGAAGCCTGTTCCTCATGTCCCTGGGAGACTCCCTTGACTGTCTGAAAACTTATGGGCACCGTTTGCCTTCCCTTCCTTCTCATTTCCTAGAAGGTCAGCAGGCCAGACCTGGGGGATCAAGGAAGGGAGAGGAATGTACTTCATTCAGATCGAGGTGTCAGGGTTCCACAGATCTACAATCAGAAGCTTTAAGGACCAGGACGTTTTTTCTGGCTTCACAGGACCCAGTAATTTAATCTGAGGGACTCACCTTCCTAGCAACCCCTCCTTAGAAACCCCCTTTTCCACGACTTAGATCTCAGCTTTGCTCTTCCCATTCATGAGCTGAGCTGAGGTTATTGGTCAGGAAATCAACACCAAAACAGGGGGCCTGGTTCTGCCTTACACAATGTTAGGGCCTATGAAAGCAACAGAAACAACTCCTAGTGGGGTTGGGGCCTGCTCGGTCCACTGGGCTAGGGATGGGTGAGCCACATCGTCGCACGGCTTGGGACCAAGCATGTAGGAGTAAGGCTGCCATCCCTCTAAGGGCCAGGCCGCGGGATATGTTTCAAGTCCCATTGTTGCCCCCTCACAAAGCAAGAACCAGGAAGTAGTCCTGCCCCTAGTTCTCCGTCCTTTCTCGGAGCAAGAGAAAACACTGACGGAGTGAAATAGAACGAAGAGACTTTGTTTCATTCCATCATTCAGCAGATATTCACTGAATGCTTACCACAAGCACTGGGCTAAACGTGGGGAATGTGCCATGTGTGAAACAGATCCAGAGCACAGGCTCTTCCTGGGCCTCAGTTTCCTCCTCTGTAAAATGAGACGGTTGGACTAGATCAACGGTTCTCAAAGTTTAGCATGCATTCAAATCACCTGGAGGACTTGTTAAAACCCAGCTTGCTTGGCCTTACCCCCAAAATTCCTGATCCAGGAGGCCTGAGAATTATCTTTCTAACAAGTGCCCGGGTGATGTAGATCCTGCTGGTCCAGGGACCACACTTTGAGAACCACTGGACTAGGTGAACTCTCAGGCCCCTTCTAGCTGTGACAATCAGTGATGTGGATGATTTGCTGGTCGCTGGAGTGACCCAAGCAGAAAGGGATTGTGCAAAGTCAGCCTGGAAACTGAAAAGTCCCATAAGTTTCCTGAGCTTAGGGGTAAATGGATCAGAGATAAACCTCAACAGAGCCACTAAAGCATTTGCCTCATTATTTAAAAAAAAAAAAAAAAAGATTAAAAAGTAATCTCCTAACATGAAAGTTCAATCAGAAGCAGAAGGAGAAATTATTTCAACTTTCCATTGGGGAAAAAAAGGCTCCACTAAAAAGCTACAAGGGTATTGATGTCTATTAAATATTTGCTTTTCTCTCTAGCCCACACTACACTGAGTAATTTGTATTTGGCAGAAACCAGCTGCAATTACATTAGTCAATCCAAAAGCCCAACTTGCTCATACAAAATGCAAACAAATTAGTTAAAATGGCCTAATTAGTGGACTGTAAAAATACAAACTGAGGCTGGCAGCCTGATGTGTGTTAGTCAAGAACACTGTTTCCCCACAAGGGGAGCCTGGAGCTAAGGAGACATGGGACTTGGCTTTTAGCTGATTTTGAGGGTCTCCTTCCGGGACCTCTGATAGCTAATGATCTAGACGAATCCCAGTGGTTCTCCCTTAGGAAACGCTATCCTCTCCTGACCTGGGGCACGGCCTCATCCTTGGCCAAGTAGGTGCAATAGTCGGAATGTGGGGTTTGGATCCAGAAAAACTCAGGCTTGAATCTCAGCCCCACCAACTCACCAGCTATCACTTTAGTCAAGTTGCTTCCCTGAGCCTCGTTTCCTTTTTTTTTTTCAATTTTTGAATTTTATATTATTTTATTTTTATACAGCAGGTTCTTATTAGTTATCTATTTTATACATATTAGTGTATACATGTCAGTCCCAATCTCCCAATTCATCCCACCACCACCTCCACCCCTCCACCACTTTCCCCCCTTGGTGTCCATACATTTGTTCTCTACAACTCGGTCTCTATTTCTGCCCTGCAAACCGGTTCATCTGTACCATTTTTCTAGGTTCCACATATATGTGTTAATATACGATATTTGTTTTTCTTTTTCTGACTTACTTCATTCTGTATGTTTCCTTTTTAAAATGGAAAGCATGCAGCCTGTATTAAAAAGTGGCTCAGAGGATTAGCAATTAGGTATACACCTTTCTGGTGCATTGTAGTCGCTCTGTTATTAGTGTAGGTCTGGGTTTCCTGTGCCTTCACATACCGGAATGGCCTATAGGCCAGGATTCTGGTTCCGATTTAGGGCACCAGTGGGCAGTTTTGTAGAGATTGGATGAGTCTGAGGTAATGACCCTCAGAGCACTGGCCAAGGTCAAGGACTGTTGAGTATTGTGGTATGCTTCAGACAGCTCATCTGTGCTGTATCCCGAGGGTCTACAAGCTGCAGCCATATAGAGGCATGGGTCACAGAATCAGAGAGCCGGCAAGGACTGCAGACACCTTCCAGTCTGAGGGTTCAAGCACTCACTGTGCCTCATGGTCCCTCAGTGAGCCTCTTCAAAAGGCTGGAGCCAGGATCTCACTCCCAGAGAGTCTGATTCAACCAACCTTGGAGGGGCCCAGGCATCAGTGTGCTTTAATGCCTCTCCAGGTGATTCTAAATAAAGTCAAGGTTAAGGGTCATTCCTCTAATCAGACCCTTTATTTTGTGGGGAAAAACAAAAACCAAGCAGATATGCACAGATATTTTAAAAACAAACAAATCAGCAAAACAGTGACAACTCAGAGACTCAGAGAGACATGAGTTATCTAAGGTCACGCAGAATTAAATTTTCCTAAATTGTTGGATCAGACTGTTGGCTCTGATAGGAAGAGTGCATGCAGGACAACCAAAGAGTACTGGGGCTCTTTACCAGGCCCCTAAAGGAGGCTAGACTTTGGTGACAATCAACATCTTGTGTTTTATTACACCTTCTCGCCCGAGCACATTTCCAACTCAATTATACTCACAACATCAGCCAGCGTGAGACTTGGGAGTCTCAGGGAAGTGCTACAATTTGTTTCAAGATCACACAGCCAATCAGACGCAAGACTGAGATACCCAGGGGAGCGGTGTTAGAGAAATAGAGAGTCCCTGTCAATTCTGGACAGCAGACTTTGTGAATCACATCAGGGTGTGGATTCCACCCAAAAGGCAGATGCAAAGTCGCACGCTTATATAAAGAGGACTGGAGATTGAAGCTGTCCTGAGTGGAGAGATGTTTAGTCTCCTAACTGTGTGACCCTTACCTCAAAAACAGAATCTAACCCTTCAGGGACTGTGTCTCAATTACTTTTGTATCCTTCATTTAATGGGTGCACTTCTGAATTTTCCTGCCTCTGTTTTCATGGGCCTCTGCTCACTCCAGAGCCAGACGCCTGGACCCAAAGAGACCAGGACACATGCAGAATCTAACGTCTTCTCACCCTGAGGGAAGGGCAGGGAGGGTTGGTCCTGCTCCTGCCCCCATCCTCTAACTCCAAGCTCCCCTTATGTCCATCCTTGCCACCCCAATTCCCAGAACCAAAATCCCAGGGACATAAAAATGTAGTATCATTTCTGACATGTGTGGCTGTCAACAATTTCATCACTACATGTGTTTGGACCTTTCTAAGTGCTCTGAGAGGTAATTCACGCTTTGACATAATTATCTCAGATTGTGGCAATGTTTCAGGCTGAGGTTGGATCCCTTCCTTTGCCTACCTTCTTAAGTCACATATTTAGCTCATTAGTACTTAGCTTCTATTTCCTCATTTCTAATCTCATTTAAGGTTAAGCGTTTCCCTCTAAGAACTGCCATAACTGCTTCCCACAGCTATGGAAAATGTTGTATTGTATTGAAATGTTATTTTGTCTTTCAGTATTTTCTAATTTTCCTTAGTGAGGGTCTGTTGGTAGAAAAAATCAATTTGGGGCTTCCCTGGTGGCACGGTGGTTGAGAGTCCGCCTGCCGATGCAAGGGACACAGGTTCGTGCCCCGGTCCGGGAGGATCCCACATGCGGCGGAGTGGCTGGGCCCGTGAGCCATGGCTGCTGAGCCTACGCGTCTGAAGCCTGTGCTCCACAACGGGAAAGGCCACAACAGTGAGAGGCCTGCGTACCGCAAAAAAAAAAAGAAAAGAAAAGAAAAAATCAATTTGTCTGAAAATGCTTTCAAATGTATTTCTTCTAAGTATAGACTTTTAGGCTGCTAAGTATTTTCTTTCAACACATTGAAGATATTTTTTTCCACTATGTTCTGGCTTCCATTGCTGCTGTTGGGAAGCCAGCTGCTACTCCATTTATCATTCCTTTGAAAATAATGTTTCTCCTCTCTGGCTGCTTTAAGATGTTTCCTCTCTGTCTTTTGCGTTCCGTGATTGCAGTGTGATGTGCATGGGTATGTGCATTGCCACCTACACGGTTATGTGTACTGAACTATACTGATAAATATCAGTTGTATGTTCAGATTGACAGAAAGTTCAAACGTGGACCTGGATAATTCAGATGAGGTTTGATTATCTAAAATGTTCGGATGAAAGTCGACACCGTGAGAATACACAGCAGAGAGAGACAGAGATATAAGCTTTGGGACTCCAGCTTTCATAAAGGAATACATTGTTGTAGATGGCAATTTCTAAGGGAATAGGGATCACATCAGACTTTCTGGAAAAATATCTTCCTCTTCCAAGCTCAAGCTCAGGTACAATCTTGGTTTTATATGATGTTGTATGACCACAAAGTTTAGTACAGTATAACCCAGTAGGCTGGTGCGTGAACACAATCTCCATTAATCACTCCCAGAGTGATCTCGGGAAAGCTGTGATAGGAGATTAGAACAAAGGGCAGGGACCCAGATATCTGTACAAGTTCTAGGTATGACTCATAGGGCTTACTCTGCCATGTAATTTCATCTTTTATTTATACTTCTTGACTTATTCTTTTGCTCAGAATCCATGGAAAATTCCTAACTTTTCAAATATTGCCTCTGCCATATTCTTCCTTTCCTCTCCTCTATAATTTTCTTGATGTAAGTAAAACACCAGATTCACCAGATCTTGCATGTCTCTTAAATATTTCTCTGTTATCCTTCTCTTTGTCCTTCTGAGCTGCATTCTGGTTAATTTTTTTTCATGCTCTTTTCAGAATATCTGATCTTCTGTTGAAGCCATCTATTTTTAAAATTTCAACAATTTAATATTTTTTTATTGCTTAAAGATCTATTTGAATTCTTTTCTAATCTGCTTAGGCATTTCTATAGCCTCTTACTGCTAGTCATACTTTTAATCCTTGCCTTTACTTTTTAAAATGTATTAAACAAAGTACTTTATATGTATGTCTGATCATTTCAATATCTGATTTCTTTGTGGGTTTAATTCTGCTATTTGCTGGCTCTTGCTCATGGTGTTTTGTTTCCTTGAATGTTTTGTGATTTTTGACTGTGAGTTTATATCTTTGAAACTTTATCTATGGGAATTATTTGAGGTTTGGATTAAAGTTCCTTCAGAGAGGTATCATCTTATTCCCTAGGTCTCTGGGACCACTACTAATTTAGATTCACTTCCTCAGCTTCTTAACTATAGGCTTCTTGGATCACTGGGGAGTATGCATTTGACATGTAAGCTCATGGAAGAGACGGCACATGGTTATAAATTCTCAGAAAAATTCTCCCCCTCTGTTTAGAGTCAAAGCTGGATATATATAATTTTCCTTGTAGTCCTTTTGGTAGGAGTAGAGTCTAGGTTATTTCTCAGTCATCTTTACAATGATGGGGCAGTAATTTGGGGGCTCAGTTTTATGCATAGGGTATCTCTACTATATTCCCCCAATTTAGGTAAGCCCTAGGCTTTTTCTTCTTTTCCCTCTTGTCCTATAAGGCTGTGAAAACAAAACCAGTTTACATGATTTGTCACATGCCCTCAAGGCCAAAGCCACCTTCAGTGGTCCATTTATTTCCCTGCAATTTCACTTCCACCTAGTTTTTATCTAGGAATATTCCTTCGTTTCTTTCCAATTCATTAGTACATTGAAAAGTGTTCTTTTAATTTTATCCAGAGTTTATAGTTGTTTTCATCGGGTAGATCGATCAGCATTTAGTCCACTGTCTTGTAAGAAATGGGCATGGCTACCTACTGTCTTTCTGATCCTGAGCAAACAACTGATCTCTTCAAACTTCAGTCTCCTCACCTATAAAATCATCTCTTTCCTAGAGTTATTTGAGGATCAATTGAGATACTGCACAAAAAAAGAGTTTTTAAACTAAAAAGTAAAGCAGCATAGCAATATTAGAGCATTTTGTGACTCTGTATCTGATAAAAATGAATTCTTTCTCACGAGGATGAGTGAAGAAAGCTACACAGGCTATTTATAATCCAGGTCAATATTCACCTAGTCATTCAACAAGGATTTGCCAAGCACCTTCTTATATGGCACTTTTCTATCCTAGGGTTTACCTTTTCTTTCTTCTAAATGACAGACTGACATGTCTTTTCTAGCACAGCCTTATTTCCTCTGCAGGCCAAAAAAGTATTGTTTCCTTAAGAGCACTTTTAAAGTCCTGATACCTTCCGGGAACTTCTCTCAAGGACTGTTTTCAACTCAAGTTATTTGTCTCCAGCCTGGGCCAGCCCTGTGAGGGGCTAGGCTGTTGGTCTAGATGGAGAAAACCTGGGTTCCAATTCCCTTCATCCTTACTTGTCTGTTGGGAAGATCACAGCTCTCAGTTTTAAAGACCACACATCCCATCCTTATAAAAAAAGGAATACGGGCTTCCCTGGTGGCACAGTGGTTGAGGGTCCGCCTGCCGATACAGGGGACGCAGGTTCGTGCCCCGGTCTAGGAGGATCCCACATGCCGCGGAGCGGCTGGGTCTGTGAGCCATGGCCACTGAGGCTGCGCGTGGAGCCTGTGCTCCACAACGGGAGAGGCCGCAGCAGTGAGAGGCCCGCGTGAAGGTAATGCATATGAAAATACGCTGGATGTTTTGAAGCTTTCTACAATTTAAGGGAAAGGAATTATTATTGCCCAGCATTAGACATGGTTTATTCTCATACCACTGCCTGCACCCACCCCCGCCTCCACTAATATTAGCTCAGGCCAGAAAAAAATTGTAGGGAACATTGTCGTGGAAGCCAGAATCTGGGAGTGCTCACAACTGTGTATCATGGCGGGACACATCCCTGCCTGGCCACAGGCCCCTGGCTCCAGGGAAGAATCACATTCCTGCCGCCTTTGGCTGTGCAGCACCTGTGTCCCTGCCTCTCCCCAGCTGCCTGTCTCGCTGGGGCAGCCCTCCCAGGCCCGGCTGAGGGGACCTGCCTCTTCTGGGCTGGGCGCAGAGTGCCCGAACCAGCTGATCTGCCAAACACTGCGGTATCAAGGGTCAGTGTCAGGACGTGCTGACTGCGGAGGACACGGTGACAGGCTGAGCTGGGGCAGTAATTAGACAGTGAGAGCTTCCTCCAGCAAGCTGCAATCAATAGGTCCGCTTACTGAGGGAAAAAAAGATTAAAGTAAAGCAGATGGTGGAAGATAATAACATCTCCCACTTAGCTCGCGTTTTCACACGTCAAAGCACTTTCACCACCATTTTCTCGTTCAGTCCACAGCACCTCTCTCCTTAGATCCTCTGGTGGGTGTAGCTTGCCAATTTTACAGGCAAGAAAGCTGAGGCACAGACACGGCACCTGATCAGCCTTGCTCTAACAGCTGAGACACACATTTCCATTATTTTTGTGCTAGCCATCCCATCATCAGTATCTTGGAGAGAATGCAAACATATTCATTAATGCCACACATTTTTATTGAGCACCTACTATGTACCAGTCACTGTTATAGGCATAATGGATACAGCGACGAAAGAGACAAAGTCCTATTCTCATGGTGGTTCCAATTTAATAGGAGAAGACAATACCCAGACAAATGAACATGATGATTTCCGACAGTAGTATGTTCTATGGAGACTACAAAATATAATGATTTGATAGAGAGGAACCAGCAAGGCTAATTGAGCCTGGAAAGAGCTCTCTGAGCAGGTGACCTCTGAGCTGAGAGCCGAATATCAAGAAGTTGCGTGAATGTAGGGGACTTCCCTGGCAATCCAGTGGTTAAGACTCTGCACTTCCAATGCAGGGGGCGTGGGTTCAATCCCGGTGGAGGAACTAAGATCCCACATGCCACGCGGTGCAGCCAAAAAAAAAAACAAGTTGCGTGAATGTCAAGAGAGGCAAAATAATGAAGGAAGAGCAAATGCAAATTAATAGCGAATTAACAGTGTTTTGGACCTTGCGGTTTCTCAGGATTGAAAAAGGAGGCTGAGGAAGAGGAAGTTCTCTTGTGAAGCACAGGGATGCTGGCCTGGAAAGTCTGAATTTCCCTCTGGAGCACGTTTCTCTGCTACCAACTTTTCTTTACTCCTGGTCTCAGGATGCCCATCTGTGAAATGGACGCAGTGGTGTCAGTCACTGTTACAGACCCCACAGTGAAGAGCTGTGAAGTGTTAGACACACAACCACACCAGGAAGGGGCTGTGAATCCTTTAGACACTTAGTAAATATTAAACATTTCCTGTTTTAAATAATGTTACCAAGACAGCTAAAAAGTAAGCCTCTCTATTCTACTCACTTGGACTAAATTCAGCTGGTCTACCCGAACATGACAATGTCAGCTTCCAAAGGCTTCCTGTCAATGACACCACAATCTCTTAACTTTACAGAGTACACTCCACTGTACAAAGCCTTTGGCCGCTCTTACTAGACAACTACTAGATGGTGAGCTCCTTGAAGGCAAGGACCATTTACTTACTTACTATAAAGGTGCAATAGATGTTTGTGGAATTACTACGTGAAAGACACAATTTTATCCCCATCACAATGTGTCTCCTCACCCCCCACCTCCATGTGGGCAGAGTCATTACTAGCATCCTAATGTATCAGGTGAGGAAACTGAGGCGCAGAGAGTTTGAGAAACCAGCAATCTCTACCCAACCTCACCGACTTGATTGAAAATTTTCTTGGTACCTGTATCTACAACAGCAGCAGAAGCATCAATCAAGTTTTCAGAGACAGACGCAAAAATAGAGATTTCTCTCTGCTTAGAGTCCGAGTCAGGGATCTCAAATCTTCAGATCTAAGTGGAATTACCTAAAGAGACCTTAAGCCCAATGATTCAGAAGTTCTGCACAGGAAGAGACTGATACGATTATTTAGGCTTGGTTTGCAGCTAGATAACCAGGCCAGAGAGTTACGTGAGCTTGTCAAGGTCACCTAGGTAGCTAAACACTTATTTTTAGTGCAGTTATCACTTCATTTTACAAAGGTCCCCTGTGGCATGGGCTTGGGGTTTCATGTCATTCGCATTTGGATTGCCTGAGATGTCAATCAGTTCTAGCCACCTGCCAAGAAAGTTGCAAGCCTAAGACTTTATTTAAGGAGAAAGAAGAAAGGGAGTGATAAGAGCAGTTTAGCTGTTTTAATGAGGCTGAAAAATTGCAGTCAGTAGATTCAGATGGAAACATAACACATTTGGACATCATTCATTTTACCCAAACACAGACTCCTTTTGAGGCTTCTAAGAGAGTTCAGGCTGCTGACTAGACACAGCCAAAGGGTGCTCGATCTTCAGAGCTTCTGGAAATCCCTTCTCCTCTGCACTGGCTCTCAATCTTGGTTGCACATTGGAATCAGCTGGAGAACTTTAAAAAGCCCTGCTGCCTAAGCCCTACCTCTAGAGATCCTGGCTCAGTTGTTCCGGGATGTGGCCTGGACACTGAGATGTTTCAAATCTCTGCAGGTGATTGAGCAGTGCAGCTAAGGTTGAGAGCAATGATCCGTAAGGGGCCGTTCCCCAAGAGCAAGGAAGAAAGACACTAATATAACAAGGAGGAGAAAGTGTCACTTCCTCGATAGCTTGCACCGTCTGGGACTGTGCTGGGACAGTCATTTCCTCTAAGGTGACCAACCTTCCAGTTTGTTGTCCCAGGTTTAGCACTGAAAGTCCTGCTCTCCAGGAAACCCCTCAGTCCCAGCCAAACTGGGAAGGTTAGTCATCCCACCCCAACCCAGGTTGGCTCAGTTCTTTTGCATAATGGAAAGAGGGGAATTTAAGGGAAGGAGGGGAATTTAAGGCAGAGTTGGGAGAAGAGAATGAAGATGCAAGTAGGCCGAGGGCTGTACAATGACCCCCTAATATCATAAGGGTCCACCAATTCGAAAGTACTTGATATGGATAACTTATTTTCCTTGTAAAACTGTAAAGGTGGCCAAGTTTCCTTCAAGGGTTGAAATCATGGGAAGCTGAAGTGGCCCTGAGGTGATAAGGACCCCAGGAATTTGCACAAATTTCGTGAGACGGTTTGGCATTTGGTGGGACTGGTGTGGTTTGATGCCCTTTTCACCTAGACCTTGGAGCAACTGGCTCCCAGGTGACATCTGAGTCACACTGGCATCTATCATACACTGAACCTTTTATTGGACACCACTTTTTCCCCAGACACTGTAGCTGGGCTCACACCCAGGGTGAATGAAGGGGGTGGGTATGGGCAGAGAGGGAGCATGAAGTTACTGCAGAGAAGGTACTGTTAAGGGGTTCTTTGGGGTGCGGCTGGGGGCAGCTAGACTGGCACAGATGGGGTGTCTGGAGAAGGGAAACCAGCTTAGCTAGCTTCACAGAGGGCAGGCCCCTGTTTTATAATATTATAAAAGACGAATCATGCCAGCTTTTCAAGTGGCCATTGGCCAGGAATCTGACATAATTAAAGGTTCAGGAATCATTTGCAAAATGACCTCACAGGCCCCAATCATCCCCAAAGTTGATCAGATAAATGGATGGAAACAGATCGTTTCATTTTCCTTGTTTTTTTGGGGTTTTTTTTCAGGCCTCTGCTCCACATCATCCTTGCCACCCCCGAAGAACCAAATCTGGAAAGTTTTCAACTGGCTTTTGGTGCTCCGCTTTTTTAGAGGGAAGGAAAACACCTATTAAAAATGTTTGTTCCGGGTGAATTGTTGCTTCCAGCAGCCTCTGGTGCCAGAGAAATGAATCTAGAATCCTCAGTCCTTTGCCCAAATCTCAATGGCTAGTAATTAAATTTCCACTAACAGTTTGTTTTATCACCTCAGTTAGCTTGTTGACATATAATAAGTGCTGCTGAGAGGTAGAGCTAGTTAATGATTTTCTTTTACATATTGATATTAGCACCTGGAGAGGGAACATCTCCTCTTCGGAAGGTGATTCCTATTTTGAAATGTTAAGCACAGGAGGGAAATCCGTTGCTATAAATTAAACAAGAAGTTCTGAGAACTTCTATCTTCATTCCCATCCAGACACTAATGCATCTCATTTACTTTGCGCTGTTCCCCTGAGTTATCTGTGTCACACAGGCGACTCTTGCGTCGCATTAACTATCTATTGAAAAAAGCTCGGAGTGTACTTGTAACAGTGCCCTGAGTCAGGAGGAAAGGAAGGGAGCAGAACAGGAAAAATTCATCGCTGCTACGTTTCAAGTTGCTTGGATATTTTAATTCGAAGAGGAAAGAACCTATGTCAGCTAAAGATGGAGCTATAATTAAACCGATTCGCATTCACAGTTGCCTCTGAACCCGCTCTGGGTTGATTCTTTTCCCCATCTTTAAACTACGTGAAATCAATTACCTCTGCAAACCAGTGGTAAGGATTGTATGCCAGCCACTGACTACTGAAGTGAAGAAATGATTTGGAATTCATTATTGATGTGAACAACTCTTCCAATGGAAAACTCCTTCCAATTCTCTAGGGGCGGGTTCGGGAAGGCACACCCCCTGGCCTCTGGCTCGGATGCCCAGGGCAAGGGCAAGGTCTTTCTGTGACAAATGCTGGGGCAGGAGAGGAGGGCAGGACAAAGCCGGCTTCACCTCCAGAGTGGCCGGCCCTTAACGTGTCAGGCTTTACACATAGTGACAAACGGGCTCCCGGCATACCCCAGAGTGACAGCTACAGGGGGAAGGGAGGACAGACGTCCTGGTCTGAAAATACCTCTTGTGCGTGGAGGATGCCAGCCACCTGGAGTGGTGATAGGCACTGGTGTGTACAGGATCTGAAATGGAGTTGATGTGATGTCATTTTGGCTCTCCTATAACCTGGTTATCTCTTGCCAAGACTTCACGTCTGATTAATCCGCTTGGAGGGGACAGTAGACTTTATCAGCCTCGCTTCCTGACACTGCCGTCAACTTCAGAAACACGGTGAAAGAATTTAAGATGAGGTGTCACATCTTCCTATCGAATCCTTTTGTGAGCCACCCCCGAGTCCAGCGCCTCCTTTGGAAAACATTCGTAAAGGGGGGAATTGAAGTTGGCTTGGCTTCAACCTGGTGATGCATTCTGCGGTTCCATCTTCCTGGGTTAGCATCCCCTGGTTGGCTCTAGGCTGTCTCCTGTGAGTTTTCTTTGTCAGCCACCCTGGTAGGGGGCAGGATGTTGGTCCGACAGTGAACACCGGCTGTTTGCAGCTTGCAGGAAGGGTGAGGCTTGCTGGAGACAGGCAAGGCAGCTCCTGTTGAGATCCTTGTCTGAGCACGGGGAAATCATCCAGTAAACTGCTGACAAAGTAAATCCTCCCTAGCTGTCGCCTCTTTACCTAGTTGGGTAATTTTGCCACTCTAGCTCCAGGGGCCCTGGTAAGGCCCGGACCACACTGGGTCTTCTAGGGGTCCGACCCTGCCAAGCTTCCTGGCAAAGGAAAGGAGTCTGTCTCCTCTGCAAGTTTCATACTCTCAAATCCACCCCTCGCCCCTACAGCTGCAATGGCTATCCCAACAGCAGATCTGTGACCTCCTCCCATTCTGAAGAGAAAAGAAATGTGAGGACAGCAGGGTTGGCCGTTAGAAAAGTTATGATGTCCAAGAAAAATAACATTGGCATAGGTTGGTTCTTCTCCTGGCAAGTGCCTTCTCAAACGCAACCCCCTCCCCACCCTGTAGGCATGGAGTGCTCCTACGATGCCGCATCCCTCTTATTAGAAACAAGATTAAGAACTCATTTATAGTGGCATGTCAGGAACTCAGTGTATGGCCCTCGATCCTGGACAATTTGATTTTAAAAGAAGAACCTGTAGAGATCAGTGCTTAATCCAAGAGGAATGAGTCTCTAATGGTGGAATTGCAGGCACTGAAAGATCTGACAGTTTGGAACCCTTGGTGAGATATTTGTCAGGGTCCCTTGGATCATACTCTCTGAACAATGGTGTCTTAATTGGGAAAGTAGGGATTATAATATTAGGCTTACTTCGTACTCCTGTCAGAGCTCTAGGATGTGATGATTGAATGTGGGCATGCAGGAGGTGCCACTCAAACAGTAAAATGTATAACATAATGCCATTATTTTCTGTAGGAGGATGTAGCTGCACTTAGGGAATAAAGTCCAGACCTTCAATGATTTAGTCCCAGAAGGAGAATCTGCCAGGTGACTTCAAAACACTATTCTGTCCCACTGAATTCCATGTAGCTTCCAAGAAAAGCTTCTGCCCTTCCATGCTCTGTCCTCAGTGGGAATAATACATTCAGTTTTTATCAGAGTTAAGCTGCAGGAGACAAAGCCCCTTTCTAGATTTTAAGCAGAAAGGTATTTAACACAGGGTCCTCATGAAACCATTAGAAGAGCTGCAGGAACTGGTTCTAGCCTGGCTCCAGGAATGACTCCCAGAATAACACCACAGAGCTGACCCTCCAGGGAGCTGCTGCTTCTGTCACCATCAGGAAAGCAGAAGACCAGGAGGCCAGTTCTGGAATCAGTCCAACAACACATCGTCCATGGGCGAGCCAGGAATCAGGGAGCAGACTCTAATACATCTGCCTCCCAGCTCCACAGCTGGACACTGGGGCTCTGCTACAGAAAAGCCTTATAGTTCTATGACTGTGCTTGCCAGCCAAAGGATGGCACGGAATAGTATCTGACATATTAGTGTTTCTTAACCATCTCTTCCTCCTTGATTCCCAAAGGATCAAGATGGGCACCAACCTGGAAGATAGCATTGTCTGGCTGCCTTGAATGCACCAGGTATCCCCTTAGAAATGCAGGACATCTGCTGTTATTTGGGAGAATATGGGCATAGACCAACAGGTCAATATTGGAAACGCATGGTGTCTGTACTATTTAAGGTACTGTGGGGGCGGCAGAAGAATGGGAAATCAACGGTCTTTGCTTTTAAGGAACTCAAGCTGATTGGCACAATAAAATGTATGCTAATGAGGATCCAGGGAACCTTGTCTTTGGGCCTCCCTGGCCTCCTATGATCTTCTGAATCAATGTCAATGCGAGAATTGTACTGTCCTGTAACTTTGCCTAGGATAGTCACATAGTCAGTGATGATGTGGCCTTTGAATGCTTCCTTCACTCTGGACAAAACTGCAAAGTTAGCCAGGTGTGACACAGGGCTTCCGAGCACACCTGTCCTCAGGTCCCTACACCTCCCAGACGCCTCTCTCTCATCTCTTTTCTTCCAGCCTAGTTCCCAGTGAGCCACTATGTACGAACATTATTTAGCAGCCAGTTCCTGGACTAAGGTATTAGAAGTCAAAGGCTTAAGGTTTTCTTTACCTGTGATATTTGGTTGTTAATAAGACGCTTTAAAGACTCAAATCCTTGCTGATGACTCTAACGTCACAGCCTCTGAGTGGAGAGACACCCCTGTGCATATGACCCAGATCTGGCCAAGGAAATGATGACGAGGATGATAAGAAGGTTACCAAAAATTATTGCTAACATGTATTGAAAACTTGCTATGTACTAGTCACTGTTCTAAGACCTCTGTATATATTGACCCTTTTAATCCTCATAACAACCTTATGAGATAGGCACTATTATTGTGATGATTTTATGGCCGTTGAAATAGAGACACAGAACTTTCCCAGGTTCACACAGGTAGTAAGTGCAAGAGCCTGTGTGTGAGCCCAGAGCCCAAGACCTTCTATCCTCTCCAGTTTCTCTATGAGATACGGTGGGAAATCTGCTGTGGTTTCTGGGGAAATTTTTCCTCCATGACAAAAGAGCATCACAAGGAGAAAACTCTTTTGCCCCTTTCCCACCTTTCCTTACATGTTCTTGTGTTAAGGAGCAGTGGCAGCTGTATTGTAACCATGAGGCAATAAGCTTGAGGACACAAGCCAAGAAGTGCAAGACAAGTGGAATGAAGAATGCAAAGAGCCTGGTCCCCTGATGATAGTACTGAATTGCTAAACTAACCCTTGGACCAATAAATAAACTTTTATCTTTTATGGTCACGATTAGTAATAAAAATGTAACTTCCTTAATCAGCTTGACCCCAGATCCTGCAATGGATCACTGTGGAGGTGGTGATGGTGGGGCAGGGGCACAGCAGAATCTAAGAGCCTCACAAGAGCTCTCTTGTTGGGGACCACCATCAGCATTTTCTCCGAGGTTCTGAGTCCTTATCCAAGAGAGCAAGGCCAGAGAGAGTTCTGAAGAGTTCTTGTAAGGTGGTGCTTCTTGGTATTGCAGGATTCTTATCTGAAGACTCACTTCTCCTCTCTGGTTGAAATTGGGAATATCTACATGCTTTACCCCCACACTGAGGACAATTATGAATTCAGCACAATTCATTCAAATTCAACCAAACACACACAAATCAACACAGCACAATGTGATACAAAACAATGAACCCAAGAACCAAACTAGAGCAGGTGTGTGTGCACACACTTGTATGCATGCATGTATGTGTGTGAATGCTTTGTCATGTCTGCGTGCTCCTTATTTCCTGGGTGACTTTTATTACCAGAAGACTGTCTCATCAGAAGCTCTTTCCTCCAAGATACTAGGAAGAAGTGGCAGCTAACAGGAGGAGGTGGGTTCTCTCCCAGTGGGCCCTTCCCAGGGGCCTCTCAGCCTGAATGTCACCAGGCCTTCGTCTCCCTTTTATAAACTTTTATCAATTTTATAAACTGATCACTCATCTTTCTACATAGACATTTTAAAAACACTTGAATTTTTACAATACAACTCATCATTCAACTCCTTTGTTCCCATTAAGACATTATTCTGGGAATGTCTCCTTGCTATTTTTAGGACCATTGATTTCTTTTTGAATCATTCTGCCTGCGTTATTCGTGATGTCCTCACACAATACTTTTGGTCTGACTCTCTTCTAGCTAGCTAGCTAGCAGAGGCATCCTGCCAATCAGTCAGCAGACACTGCAGGAGGGACGGGGCTGGGGAAGGAACCTCCACCCCCTGTGGCCCCTCCTCTTCTTCCCCTGCAGAAATAATCACGATAACAATAACGACACCACCGTCCTGCATTTATACAGAACATTGTACTTTTCAAGGAGCGTACACCTTTCAATGAGCAACACATAATATCTTTTAAAGGATGAGAACAGAACAGTATGTCGGAGGAACTCTTTTTGATTGGGGTAGGGAGGGTGGGTAGCAGTACGCATACCCTGGGCTGTTTTCTTACCAGCCTCACATTTCTCTTGAGGAAGGGAAATCTATTCTGTTGATCACCTCATTTACTCCAGGCCTGATCCTTGCGGTTATGCCACGACTCTGTGCAACTTGGCCCAAATGGGGACCACCACCTGCCCAACCCCTCAACACAGCTGAGAGTCTAGAATTTTCTAAAAGCACTCTATTTTCAAAGCATGAAATTTCTCTCTTCACTTTCTAGATAACTTGAATTGCCATCAAATGAAAGGTGTTGAAAACAAGACTTGTTCTAGGGACTTGGGGAGAAGTCTTCCATTACAAGGTAGCTGTGGGGCTTCCCTGGTGGCGCAGTGGTTGAGAGTCCGCCTGCCAATGCAGGGGACGCGGGTTCGTGCCCCGGTCCGGGAAGATCCCACATGCCACGGAGCGGCTAGGCCCGTGAGCCATGGCCACTGAGCCTGCGTGTCTGGAGCCTGTGCTCCGCAATGGGAGAGGCCACAACAGTGAGATGTCCGCTTACCAAAAAAAAAAAAAAAAAAGACAAGGTAGCTGTGGTACAGTGGAATGGAAATCGGGCTTGGTGTCAGACAACCTGGGTTCAAATCTCGGTTCTGCCACTTACCAGCTGTGTGACACTGGCAAGTGGAAATGGCATGCCCAGCTCTGCTTGTCATGAAAATTAAGTGACATAAATGTATGAAGAGGCACTTGGCAAATTGACATGAAGGTGACATATAAACGCAAGTTTGCCGCATGAGGTAGAGGAGAGAGCTTGGGTTTTGTGGCCAGGCCAGGGTCTGAACGTCGATGTTGCAAATTAACAGTGCAATCCTGGGCCAGTTACTTACACTTCCTGAGCCTTAGTTTCCACAGTTGTAAAATAGGGCTAACAGAATGGAGATAAGCAATGTGAGGGGCTTAGCGCAGTGACCGGTACTTAGTAAATGACAGCTGCTTCTACCACTATTACCACTTGCCTCCTAAGCCATGGTCCAAATTCCCTCATATCACTAGTAGGGGAGAAGAGCACGACATGTCCAAAATTAATAATTAAATATTTTTCACATCAACTCGTGCTGGGTACCACAGACTAGGTAACACAGGTGCATTAAGCTACCTGTAAGCCCTCTGCCTTTGGGGAACTGTTCAGGACAGTGGCCATGAGGAGTTCAACTGATAATGATATAACATAAAAGATAAGCACAGAATTGCAAGGGGAAGTAAGAGTCTTGCTTCCAGGGGGACAGAAGGTCTCCATAGCTTTCACCTTTGCTCCCTGGCTCTCTATCCCCATCAACTTAGTAAGGGTTTGTTCAGATTTGACCTCCTTTTATCTGCTTAGAACTTTGGGGGTCACACTCTAAAATTAGTTTTTCCAGGCCAGTTGAATCTTGATATGAAAAAAAAAAAAATTTACTCTGATTTTTAAATTGCTCTGCGTCTGTTGTAGCACATAGACTTAGAATTCTGCATATGACTGCATGATGTATTGTACATCATGAATACTTTTTCCGAGTGTTTTCTGGGCACCATTCTCTCTAAGAAGAGTTTGTTGTGGTTTCAGATACGCTGAATAGAATAGAAAGTCTTTGAGTGGAATGGCTGCTCCACGACTTACTGCAAACTAGTGGAATACAAAGACATTTTCTTCCAATTAGGAATATTGACATTTCTTGAATCAAGTGGCCACAAAGACCCATTTCAACTTGGTAAACTTAAAATTAAGAGAGTATGTACCTGACAGAAATGAGTACTTATGATATCAAAAACACATTTAAAAGAATATTCAGAGCAACTATATTTGTAATAGTCCCAAACTGGAAATAACTCAGATGTCCATCAACAGTAGAAAGGGTGGTATAGTCACACAATGGAATATTACATAGCAAGGAAAAAGAACAAACTACTGATAAACCCAACAACATATTGTTGAATGAAAGAAGCCAGATACACAAGAGTACACACTATATGTATGACTCCATTTACATAAAGGTCAAGAACAGGCAAAATGAATTTGGGGTGATAGAGGTTAACTTTTGGTGGTGGGAGGGATAGTATTGTCTGGGAGGCTACATGAGGAAACTGTTTGTGGTGCTGACTTATAGATATTATTGCCTTCCTGAAAAGGAATTTAGAAATGGAATACATTTAAGGTAGCCCAACAGTCCCTTTAAATTTGTGGTTTCACATTTCAAAAAAGATTTCATTGCGGCCACGTGAGCATAGACTCTGAGAGGACCCCAACAGTCATGTTAATTTCCATTCAGCCTCTAGAATTCTATAGTGTGACGTTCGCTGATAGATAGTTGTTGAACGAACAAACAAATGAAGTTCTTTTCAGTTATTCATATAACTCTATGCGGAAAGAAGTCATTTACCAGCCAACCCCTACTATCTGATTTGACTGACCTCACATCAACCAACAAACATATCAGTGATCCAGGTTCAATAGGCGAGATCCAGTCAAAGCCTTCTCAGAGGCTAAGATGCCTGGGGAGATTCGGGGACCTAGGGCCAGACCTTGTGAGCATTCGAGACCTTGGTTCTTGACTCCGGCTGAACTTACTCTGCTCTTTGGACTTGAGGCCTTTGAACTAAAACATGCCCTTGCAAGATTTCCCGGCTTCCTTGTTTGGACTGGAGAGGAATGAGAAACACCATTCTTACGGTATTTCAGGACCTTGCCTTCCTGTGCAGTCCTTAAAGGAGGAAGTTCAGAGAGGGGCAAGGGTTCACTTCAGTCCCACCATTTACAGGCCATCCGGCCACCCCTTTGCCCTGGGCACGTCTCCCCGGAGAGTTTATTCCCTCCGCTGACCTGAGCCCCCTTCTCATTGTTTTTCTAATACTAGTCAGAGCATTTTTTTATTTAAAAAAAAAAAAGAAAAGAAAAAGCCCTCCAGAAGGATTTTCTATCCTGGCTTGAAACTTTATCATCTTTTTGTGCACAAATAATTATCACGATAAAAACCTGGTGACTACAGTTTCTAACACTGTATTGTATAATTGAAATTTGCTAAGAGGGTAGAACTTAACTTTAGAACTTAAAAAAAAAAAGGTAAATATGTGAGGTGATGGATGTGTTAATTAACTCAAGGGGGTGGAATCCAAATGTATATCAAAACATTTCATTGTACAGTTTAAATATCTTACAATTTTATTCATCAATTATACCTCAATAAAGCTGAAAAAATAAAAAATAAAATAAAAACTTTGGGCATTTGAGTGAATCTCGCTTTCTTGTAATCCTACAAATAGGTTACAGCAGGCATTCTTCCCCCGACTTAAAAATGTGCAAAACAGGGTCTCAGAGAAGTCACCAGACTCAAGGTCCCACAGTGGTTGCAGAAGAGCTGAGCTGGAATCTGGGCACTGGAATTGTGCACCTATTTCCACCTCTCCTGGGCTTCCCTCTATCTGGCTCAGTTCACAGCTTCTGGCTGCATCTCCCACCACTCTGGTGACGGAGACTTGCGCTGGGAGCGAGAAAGACCCACGTTATCAGGAGGTTGTCCTAAGAATGGGCTTCAGTTCCTATCTAGAGCCCAAAGTGACTTCTGGGGCCTTTTCTCTATCCCCAGGGCCCAGCACAGAGCTTGAAACAGAGGAATCCTCAGTAAAAGGGTGCTGAAGCAAGTTAACCTCTGGTGCTGCAAGCTTAGTACTCCCGAGCTTTGAGCACTCGATAAAACCATAGCACAGGGAGGATGCATTAGAGATCCTGAGGTCCACTGGGCATTTTCTAATAATAACAATCCTTATTGTTAGCATTCATTGAGAGCTTACTGTGTGCCAACAACCTGAAACATTTTACATGAGCTATTTTAGTACTGTAGGGAATCTGTAGTGCCCTCTGTATCCACGGGGAATTGGTCCCAGGATCTGCCATGGATACCAAAGTCTGCAGATGCTAAATTTCCATAGTCAGCCGATCCTCCGTATCCGGATTCCACATTCACGGATTCCAGCAACCCAGACTGTAACCATAATACATGGTCTGTGGTTGGTTGGACCCGCGGACACAGAGGGCAGACTGTACAACGATGCTGTGAAACAGGTACTTTCTATCACAGTTTTACAGATGAGGAAATCAGAGCTCAGGTAAGTGGCTTGCCTAAGGTTATTCAGGCAGTATGTGTAAGGGGGGAGGGCCAGGATTCACACTCAGGCAACTGAGGCCAGAGAGCACGCTGTTAGCCTTGGAGCAGTTCCTCCAGCCCTGCCCCCCAACAGAGAATCTGTTCCAGGGCCCAGGGGATCCTCAGATAGCCTGAGGCTTCCAGTGGCCTTGTTCCCTGACTGACACCCCCATCCCTCAAAATGTTCACCTCCTTCAGCGTTTGGCCCTTTTTTCCATTCCTTTCCCCCTCCTCTTCTCACTTGCTTATTTAACTTTCTTATTTTTCCTATTTCCCACCTTTTAAAAGGTGTTCTCCCTCTATTTCCCACTTTCCCTCCTCTTTGCGCCTAGTTTTTTCTCTCCCCCCTCCTTTATGACTTCTCCTTCCCCCGCCATCTCTCTCTTTCTCCTGCAACAATGTGGCACAACCATAAGCTGCAGGAGAAAATCATCTGGAGGAGAGCTGAGGTGTCCCCAGAGCTGTCAGTTCTTTCTCTCCTGCAGAATGAGTCACCCAGTCCTGGAAATCATCCATTCCCATTTCTTGGACAGACAGTAGGGGGAGAAGCAGATGTTAACCGAATACCACACTGCAAAGGTAAACTACAACTGGATGAGGACGATTAGGCGGTGGCACAGAAGCTAGCCTGGAAATAATAATAATGGCTAGCAAAGTCTTCAGGAGGACTTAACTCTGGGTCTGACACTGTCATAGGTGATATCAATGTCTCAGCTTATTTAATACTCACAATCATCCTCTGAGGTGGGTGCTAATATTGGTCCCATTTTACAGATGAGGAAACGGCAGGATAAAGAAGTTAAAAGATTTGCTAAAGATCACAAAGCTAGTAAGTAGCAGGGTCAGAATTCAGATCCTGATGGTGGGCCTGTGTTCTCAAGCCCTATGCTATGTTGCTGAGAAGTTAGGGCACCTCTTGAGGAGGTGACAATGAGATGAGATCTAAGGACAAGTAGAGCTGTGTTTGGGCTGATATAGTAAAATACCATAGACTGGGTGGCTTCTAAACAATAGGAATTTATTTCTTACAGTTCTGGAGGCTAGAAAGTCCAAGATCAAGGTGCTAGCAGAAGATGTCTTCTGAGGGTTTCCTGGTTCATAGGTGGCTGTCTTTTCTCTGTGTCCTCACATGGCTGAAGGGGCAAGAGATCATTCTGGGGTCTCTTTTATAAGGGCACTAAGCCCATTCATGAGGGCTCCACCCTCATGACCTAATCACCTCCCAAAGGCCCCACCTCCAAATACCATAACAATGGGGATTAGGTTTCAGCATATGAAGTTTGGGGAGAAACATTCAATCTAGAGCAAGCCAGATTATCAAATATGCACCAAACTCTTGCTCCTCCCTCATGCCCATGTCCATGGCAGACATCACTAGGTGATTACAGCACCCCTTTTCTCAAATGGGGACTCTTCAGATTCTTCAGGAAGGTGCTCCAAGAAGCCCCAACTGATCGATCAGAATTGGTCCAAGAGATGAAATCTACTTGCCAACCTAGGCTTTGCTAATCCTAACCAAGCAGGCAACCTAAAACCACATTGACTCAGCTTTGAAGTGCCTTCTCTGTACCAGTGAGACAGCCACCATTGATTAAGCACTTGCTGTATACAGCAGTTTGGCTTCCCCAATATGGCAGTTACTTGAGCTACCTGGATTGGGTCTTCATTCTCTGGGAACAGAGCGACAGGGAAGGGCAGGGGACCTTGAAGGTCTGTGAGCTTTGAGGGGAGTTGTTCTGGGGAATGGAAATCATCCTTGGCCTTTGCATCGAGCAGAGGCTTCACATGGGATTCATAGCCTGTAGAGAGCTTCATTGTTGGACCAACTCAGCTTCCATCCTGGGGTCTCTGAATCCTCACTGACTCACAGCCAAATAGAAATTATGCTGAAAATGGCAGTCATGGCTGGTCCTAAACATCAGCTTCTGAGCCGAGAATTCAGAACATCTGCTCAAGTGCTGACCTCCACACGACATCCTTCCTCACATTCCCGCCCTGACCAGCTGTGTGTGTCGGCCGAGCCCAGCTCCCTGTGAAAACCCAGAGCAGAGGGCAACGAGCGACGGGGAGTGGGGCTCGGCTGCCCAACAGGGCTCCTAGGTTGCTTACACCTTAGACAGTTCCTCCAGTTTACTTAAGTCCCACCATAGTTTCAAGCATTCACATTACCTTTTGTCTTTTAAAAAATTATACATTTAACATGGTTATACTTGAATAGATCAGTATATGATATACCGATAATTACTGCGTGTTAGCCATCTGCTATTCCTGAGGGTATATGAAACCCTTTTTATGAGGCCCTTTCATAAAAGCAAAATGATACTCCACAGCCAAATTATATAACATTAACAGAATAGTTTATATGTGAAATGCTGTATTTTTTTTACTTTTCATTCAACTAAAAATGTACACGGTCAGTAACAAGCCATTTCAGCTGCATATTTATCCAAAACATTTCATGGGCAAAAAAAGTCAAGTGAGAAAAATAACAGTTCAGCCACATGAGGGCTAGAAAAAACACATTAAAAAAGGGATCCTCATTACAATAATAAACGAGGGTCCAATCAAGGCTGCCACATGCAGGGCGGGTCCATACTTGGCAGGGATGTTCTGCCCTTGACTTTGAAAGCCTCCTACACCCTAACCAGCATCCCCAATCTGGGGCTGCAACAGCTGCCACAGAGCAACTACCAGCAACTCCAGCCACTTTTCAGCCTCACGTTCTGGAAAGGGCTTCTTGGGTGTAAGCAGATCCTGCTTTCCAGATGTCTGGGCCCCTGTCTCACCACCCTATGATCCTCGCCATCCTGGAAGTGCAGCCAGACAGCGCATGAGGAGGAACAGGGCAGAGGAATGCAGGGACTCTGCGTTCCGCAACACGTCCATGAAAAGACACATCTCAACATTCGTGAACCTGAGCTCCAAGTCCCCTGGATGGGGGAGACGCTGGTTGGTGGCATTTGCCAGGTGAGTATGATGTGTGGAGCCTTGACAGGGAGGGAAGGGAAGAACTTGCACCTGGCACCGGCGGAGACCATGTCCTGTAGAGGGATGAACGTGTAGTGCTCAGACAGTATTTACCTTCTCTGAGCCTCAGTGTTGCCATCTGTAAAATGGGAATAAAATTCTTACCTTCAGGGGTCATTTGAGGATTAAATGAGATTATATATGTCAAGTGCTAAGCGCAGTGTCTGGCCCATAAGAGTCACACTTACTAAATGTTTGCTATTATTATTATTAGACTTATGATATAATTGAGTAAAGAAAATATAATCAAGTGAAACAGCAGGGAATACTCATGGAACAACGTGGCAGTGAGTGCAAAACACTCAAGTACGGACTAAATTGGAGGTGTTGAAAGGCTCACAGAGTGGGGAGGTGAGCAGAGGGCAAGGGGGTGTGAGCGACGAAGGGGGATTTCACATAGGAACTTCTCTGTTTCAGATCCTAAAGGATGCTGGGTCATTTGCAGTCCCTGGCAAGGGTAGGGAGGCCTCTGAAGGCAGATTTATTCCTCAGGCCTCATGCTTACCTCGTGGGCTCCAGCAATAAAGTCAACAGTGGGGTCTATTTATGGTAACCTGGGCCCAATAGAACAGGCTGTCTTCCAGGGTGGATAATTGAGAAGGGAAGGGACTTCGTGGAGGTAGTTAATGTCCCTGTGTCAGCAGTTTACTTCTATTTAATCTTCTCAGGATTCCTCTATCCTTGTTGCAAGAGCTTCCAGTGTTTACTTCCTGAATTCTTAAAGGACGAGGGTCCTTTTCATACGAACATTAAAGAACTGCCCAGATAATAGAAAATCTATTTTTAACACTGTTACTTGGCTGTTTCCCGTCTCCCATACATATTCACACAGACAGGGAGAGGGAGAGGGGAGAGAAAGAGAGAGGGACTATGGAGGGAAGAGGACACCGGGATGACCAATGGCAAGTCAAGGAAGGCAGTGGATAGCCTTTGGCCTTGACTGTGGTACACTTCCTGAGAAAGCCGGTGATGGAGGAGCACGACCGCACCCCAGCTGAGTGGGGCATGGTGCTGACCTGGCCATCTCCCACCTCCCACTTTTTACCTGGAGATCTGGCTTCCTAGAGCTGCCTGATCTCCATACACACATCTACCCATTCATCCAGCCAGCCTGGGTTTGCTGATGACTCATTAACCAAGGTTCAGACTCAGGGGATAATCTGTTGGACTATGGCTCCTTCAGAGATCCACTCCGTTTGCAAAGCAAGCAAAGCACAAGAGGGCCTTAGTCTCTGCAGTTGACATGTGGCTGAAAAATTCAGTTTAAATTCAGTGTTAAAATCCAACCTGATCATAAATATAGTAGCTATTTAAAGGAACCCTGCCTTTTAGAATGAATAGTTTATGTTAGTTTATCTGGTTTGGAAAGTTAGTATATTAGATCTTAAAGCGGGATACCTGTATGTTGTGTATATGTGAACAGAGTCAATTAAAACAAGTGCTAGACAGGCTTGTACTGAAGATTTCATAGTAAATGTTGGCACAATGCTGGATCCAAACAGATGGCCTTGCTTTTATTGAGCATTTACTATGTATCCACCCACTTCAGGAAGTCACGGGAAATACAAAAGAAACATATTTTGTCTCTACAGGCTTTTGTTTCCTCACCTATAAAATGAGGTGTTGGATGAAAAGATGTCTAACACAACTCCTAGCCCTAGATGTTTATGATTCTGTGGTGTGATCTATGCCCTAAAAGCCCTCAGAATCTTGCTGGAAAAAAGCACAATACCCACCTTCTGATGAAATAACAATGTTGCAGTGACTGGAGATCAAGGAGGCAGAGGCCGTGAGGGAAAGGTCTAAAAGTCTTTTCTCCGGTTCTTGGGACCTGGCAGGGCCTTCTAAGATGGAGAAAGCTCCAGGGTACTTGTGGAGGGTTGAGTCAAGTTGGAGGGGACAAGCTTGGTGATGGTAGGGGGCCCAGAGGGTACCTGCCTAAAAGCGTTGTTGGAAGATTAAATGAGTTCATACATAAAGAGTCCATACTATGCATAGTGCCTGGTGTACAGTAAACACTTAATACAAGTCCAAACACAACTGCTAGGGAGTGACTGACACACTGGATTATCTTCTGCTTCAACTACATAGGCGTAACTAGGAAGAGGAGGGAATCTCAGAGAAGCAGCTGGAGACGCTACAGAAGTGGAAGCAACAGGGTGGCAGCGCTAAAGGATGACTGCCCCACAAAGATAGAGAAGGGGGCACGTCTGGCACCGAGATCCATCTCTAGTTGTTTTCGTATAAAAATTCCTCACTAGGCCCGTGTAAACAGCAACCCTGAGATCTTGGAGAGTTTTGTAGACATAGTTTGGATTAAATTGGCCTTCAAAATGATCAGGAAGAATTTCACTTTGAAAAATGAATTTTGCACATTTTTTGAGTCTTTATTATTTATTATTAATCAGGGCACAAAGTTGTTCATTGTACTGTCTGTGCCCTTCATGCTGTTCCCAAGAGGTCGGTGGGTCAAGCAAACATTGAGTTTCTGAAGATATCTCCAAACCAAAATGCTCAGAGGTCCTCTTTAAAGAACTTGCCTGGCCTTCTGTGAGCAGCTCTCCTGAACTTCTATGACTCTGGATAGATTCCCAGCCAATGATACCAATGATACCCAGCCAACACTGACACCTCTCTTCTTTGAGTTCCAATTAATATTATTATTAACCATAATTATTATTTCTTGAGTCTTTGTTGAGCATTTATTGATCCAGCTACATATATAGATTTTAAAATCAGATTATAAAACATTCAACACCTTACATTGGTCCTATGAGATAGGTTTGTTATTAAGTCCATTTTACAGATAAGGAAACTGAGGCCCAGAAGGGTTAAGTAATTTGCCCAAAGTCACACAGCAGGCAAGTAGCAGAGCTAGGACTCAAACTCAGCTCTGTCTGATTCTGATTCTTAATAACTATATCCTCCTGCCTCCCAGATGATGAGGCAACTGGGTATCAGGAATAAAAAGGGCATGTGAGGCAGAATGATGAGAATAAAAAATGGAAGGGTTTTCCAATGCTGCCTAGGAAAAGAGAAAGGAAGATAAGGAGAGCCAACAGAGATCAGAACCATACTCCCTCGGCTTGCAGGCAAGAGGCTGGTGTCACATGCTTCGGCAAGACATGTACCATGGACAGAGCCCACATCCCACAGTCCTGGGTATTTAAGACCCACATGGGGTTGAGAAATGCCTAAACACAGGGCATCCCCAGTCTTTGCTGTCTAAGCATCTGGATTCATCAGGGTCTTAGGGGAGGGAGGAGACCCCCACCCCAGAGAATCAAGGCCGCAGAGATAGGAGGCAGCTGCCCACGATGGGGACATTATAGAATGAGAAAGCATTGGGCATTTGGAAGGAGGACAGACAAAGAAAATAAAACCCCTCTTAGGTGTGCATTATCTACAACAAAGCAAAGCAAATTTACAAGCATATTATGGAAACTGCAGGAGAGGGAAATCATAGAATGTTTCTAGTGAACAAGGAAATTGGAAATGGAAATTGGGATCTCCCAGTACAGTGCCAATCATTACTAATTTGCACTATGTAAAATGTTATTGATAGTGTCTTTGTCACTATCTTCTTCCTTCTGCTTTATCTTAGTGATAACACAAAGATCGGCAAGGCTTCCAAGGGCTCATTCTCAACCTCCTTCCCCCAATCCTATTTTTCCTATAACATCTTACATTTCTTAAACCCTAATCCTCCTCCCAGTTGGAAGTTTTTCCTCATGCCCAGAGAGAGCCTACTGCATATGCGGTGGGTTCCTGGCAGGCCAAAACTGCTTTTCTATCTCTGGAATCCTTACTAGCCTAAGTCTGGAATGCGCAAACAGTAAGTGCTCAATAAATACCTGTGTGATAAACACTTCTCGGTTTTGCCTTCCCTGGTTGCATGACATTCTGAGACTCATGTTGAAAGGTGATAGGAGAAGGCAGTTGGGTCTCTGTTGCTGCCAAGATGGGGCTCTGAGCAAAGGCCTATCCCAGTGTGTGTGTGTGTGTGTGTGTGTGTGTGTGTTTGTTGGTGGTGGGGTTTCTGCAGCCTGGGAAAGAGCCTGCCAGGATTTGTCTGAAATCGCTGCATTTTCCCTGGACAGACCGAGTTGGAGGCGGGGTGGGGGAAGCCTACCACCCAGGACAATGAAAATAAAGAACGAGCTTGCACATCCTCGACCAAGCTGACCCCTTGTGAGATACGAAGGTGGCTCAGGGCCTGCCTGGGAACGATTGGCTCGGTGTGGACCCCAAAGTTAGAGGAAAACTGAAGAGCAGAACAATTTCCCATTCATGAAGAAAATGAGGAGGCCGAGGATCTTTCCAATGAGTCAGCTGTAGGCAAAGGGATTTATTTATAATATTATTATTTGGTAGAAAAGAACTTACTATGGCCCAATGTAAAAAGTATTTTTTTGATAAGTTAAAGAGATTAAGAAAAATCGGGCCGATTTTGACAGAGAACGGTGTGTAAACGAGAGGTGTTATCAGTGAGAATCTGGACCAGCTCCATTTTGTTATGGTGAAAAATATCAGTATTATTTACTAAGAAGATTAGGGTTGAATTGGAAGAGAGGCTGGTTGTTGTGTGCAGATGGAGATAAGATAAGGATTTTACCTTCTCTGCAGAGCCAAATGCAGCACACACAGCGCTGTTATCTCGGGGCTGGCAAGCAGGGGGATACTAAGATGTACGTTGTAATTACCAGTGGCAGGAGCAAATTTCATAGCGACTATTTTAAACCTTAATAAAACGCCGGCCTTTAATTATACAGCTTTGAAATATTTTTCTCCGTTAATTGCAACGGGGGGAAATAAAATCAACCTCATATTTGAAATTGATTCTCACAGGGAAAGCCCTCGCCTGGCGCTCCAGCTGCCTCTGAACGCGGTGCTGCGGGGCGAGGGGCTGCCTTGGCTCTGAGTTTCCGGGTTCCATCGACCCCCTCCCTCACTGCCTGCCCCCCTGCCCTTCTGTGTGGGAGACAGAGTAAGAAAGGGAAAAGTCTTTCCGAGTAGAATTAGATTCCCCCCACTCCCCGCCAAGAAGCCTCATTCTCCTTCCTTCTGGGAATGAAGTCTGATTTCTAGAAGCTGGAGGCAGCTGGGACACAGGAGAGAAGAAAGTAGAGTTCAAGCAGCAGGGAGGGGCTTCTACTTGGCCGGCAGGCGCCACCCCCACCCCGGGCTCCAGCCCGTGCAGCATCTGACCCCAGCGGCCTCCACACAGGGCATGTGGAGGCTGCCCTCCGTCTTGGTCCACAGCCATCCTACTTTCAGGCTCTTAGACCATAGTCTCCTGTCATTAACTCCTCCTTCCCCTTTGCCCTACACTAATAAAAGTAATAATAGCAAAGCAGTAGTAGTTGTTGTTGATGTAATAGCTCCTGTATGCCAGGCACTGCCCTGAGCACTTTTTTTTTTTTTTTTTAATTATTTTATTTTTGGCTGCGTTGGGCCTTCGTTGCTGCGCGCGGGCTTTCTCTAGTTGCGGCGAGCGGTGGCTTCTCTTGTTGCGGAGCGCGGGCTCTAGGCACGCACCTTCAGTAGTTGTGGCTCGCGAGCTCTAGAGCGCAGGCTCAGTAGTTGTGGCGCACAGGCTTAGTTGCTCTGCGGCATGTGGGATCTTCCCCAACCGGGGCTCGAACCTGTGTCCCCTGCATTGGCAGGCGGATTCTTAACCACTGCGCCACCAGCAAAGTCCCCCTGAGCACTTTTTATCCCTTATAAACTTCCCAGCAGGAGGCAGGTACTGCTATTATTTACATCTATGAGTACTGTTTCTGAGGTCCAGGGCGGTAAAGTAATATGCCCAGGATCACACCCTGGGTCGCCAACCAGGTCCATCTGACCCCAGAGCCCCGCTCCTCTTCTCTCGCGGTAAACTCACTTCTCCATCTCTCCTCTCCTTTCCCTCAGCTCACCGACCCCGCCCCCCGTGACTGTGGGCAGTTACCTGGACTCGCTGCCCCCATCACCTTCTGAGTGCTGCACCTACTCCACACCATTGCTGGGAAATTTCAAGAACCCTCACTGCCCACAGGATGACAGTCAACCATCACAGCTGCCCCCCGGGCCCTCTACAGCCTGGTCTCCGTTACCTTTCCTCACTGCCATCCCCTTCGCCCACACAAGAACATGCCACTTCTGGAAGGTTCACCGGCCGCTGAAAGGAGCCACACAAGCTTGTCTTCTCCCCGCCTGGAACCCTCTCGAAGTTTCTTTCCACTTGGCTGTTATTCAAAGCCTAGTTCAAACTGCTCTGCTTCCTGAAGCTGGACCCCTCCCAGCCCCACGCAGCCCTCTCGGCACTCTGGTCATGCCCAGGTCAGACCCTCTTTCCGCCCTGGCCTTCTTTGCATCATTTAGGACGTAAGCTCTCAAGGGCAGACAGTCACACACACACACCATACTTCTAACGTGATTTGCTGAGTAATCATTGTCAGTTATCCTTTCGTATATGTGTGTTCTGTTTCACCCAGTGGACTGTAAACTTCCTGATGCAGGAACTATGTGTGAATTCCCTTTACAATCCCAGCCCTGACTTGCTACAGGTGCCTTTGATGAGAAAGGGGCTACTTTTGTATCTGTGGGTCCCATGAGGTGGAAAAACCTGTGGGCAAGGGGCCAAGAGATGGCACAACTCAACTAGTTTGCGTCACCTTCTGTCACATAACCCTAATCTCCTCCCATGTGAAATGGGGCCAGTAACACCCACCCTACAGAGTGTGGGGTGTCGCCATCCAATGACTATAGGAGATGAGAAAGGGCTTGGTCCGGAAGTACACAAACGTGGCATGTTGGTGAGTTAACTACCTCCTTCTCCCAGGGGCTGCCAGACTCTTAAAAGTCATTTTGTTGGCTGCTACCGAAACGAAAAGAAAATCTCTCACCCTCCAGCATTGGGCCTTGGCCCTGCACAGTGCCGTGGTTAGGCGAGAGGGTCCAAGCCCAGGGAACCATGGCGTGAGCTCTGGAGGAACTGTGAGAGTCCTCCCAGAATCTTCCCTGGGGTTGGTGTGAGGCAGGAAGAGTGGGGTGCAGAGGGTCTTTCTCCAGAGGAAAGACACAGCCCAACGGGGTACTCAGCTGTTTGGACCATTTCTCATTCAGGGCTGGCAATGGAGGCAGGCCGCTCCATCCAGGAAGGGCACCAACCTCACAACAACGGGAGGCTTTATCAAAGCCACCTACAGGACCCACTAGTATGCTTTTTTGCTGCCAAACTGTTAGTCACAGGAGAGGGTTACTTTCAGACAGAAAGCACAATCAGATGTACCATGGTCCTATGGTCTCTCTCTCTGAACTCCCCAACATGCTCCTAGAGCTGGACGTAAAAGGAATTTTTATAAAACTCCTACTTCTGCATTAAGTTACACTTTACCTTCTCAGAGTTAATCTATTTAATTTCTTACAGAACCTCTCTGTACCTCACAGCTCCAGCCTTTCCATCAGATACTTAGTGGTCTGAAAACAGATACTTAAATACACCAGGAGTCCCCTCCCCCAAGAAGGTTTTGGGAAAACGTTCCACAAAAGGGAAGAATTCTTTGATCCACAATGGTTCCTACCATCAATACAAACATTTATCCAGTACTGACTAAATATACCTAATTGAGTGTACGGCAATGAAGAGTGGTCCCCGCTTGCCACAACTAGAGAAAGCCCTCGCACAGACACGAAGACCCAAGACAGCCATAAATAAATAAATATAAATATACCTAACTGAGTTGTAAACTTCAATTTTTACTATTGATAACAGCTAACACCAATGGAATCTTTTTCATATGCAAGGCACTGGGCTAGAGCTCTTTACATATGGCTTCATTTAATTCTTACACCCCCTGAGGTGGGTGCTATTATTATCCCCATTTAATTGATGAGAGAACAGAGGTTTAGAGTAATTAAGTAACTGACAGCTGAACGCTGAATCCAGTCTCCTTCTAAAGCTGGGCTCTTAACCATGGTGTTGCACAGCCTCACATGGGGCCAGCCTGCATTATATAAGTGTATGTCCACCACGAGGAGTATTTGATTACGTGTGTTTAGTGCACACTTGTATGTGTGTGGGTGTGTTTGCAGCAATCCCATGCTGTTCTCGGCCCTCTTGACAGCAATGACCAGGGCTTTGTGATTTCCCAGCTCTGGGAGGTCAGGGTCCACTCAGACCCAGTGTCTGGGCAAATAGCAGAAGCCAGGAGGCACGTGCTCTCGGTCACTGAGCTCAGAGATTGAATCCCGAGCGGGTGTCTGTCCTGGGCGGTGGCAGCTGGCCCTGGGGCTGTAGCCTTTGTAGGTGCTGGCTTGTGTTGGGGCTCTCACTGTTCCAGAAATGATTAATACTCTGATCCTACCTTGATAGCTTTAGGAGACACCCCTCCGTGGACTGGGATGCTACTGGTTGATATAAAATGATATATTTTTTCAATCTGTTTCACGGTGGCAGTATTTCAGACGAGGAGATGTCTTTGCCTTCTACTGGAGCTTTATGTTGCTTAGAAAGAAAAAAATAATAATCACAGAAAATGAAGAGAATTTTTCAGAGAACTTAATACATTAGTAACTGGGAGCTTAGAAAATGAAACACTCTCTAAATTTCCGATGTTGAACGATTGGCCTTCCCTCCCTCCTGAACAATAATGATTATCTCCCACTCTTCCAAAAGCCAGGCAGCCCAAGGGAAGTACAGAGAGAGAGAACACAGCCAGGGGAAGGGCTGAAAATATTACAGTGTTTTTCTTTTTCTTTGCGGTATGTGGGCCTCTCACTGTTGTGGCCTCTCCCGTTTGCGGAGCATAGGCTCTGGACGTGCAGGCTCAGTGGCCATGGCTCACGGGCCCAGCCGCTCCGCGGCATGTGGGATCCTCCCGGACCGGGGCACGAACCCGTGTCCCCTGCATCGGCAGGCGGACTCTCAACCACTGCGCCACCAGGGAAGCCCTACAGCGTTTTTCTGATGTTTCACCCAGAAGCAGCTCTATATATTGGTTTCCTTGAGCAACTGTCCTTTATTTTCCCAGCCTGCCCCGGCGGGATAGAACACATAATTTTAAGCCATAGACAAAAACTAATTTTTAGATTGTGTTGTATCTTTGTTCCTCCCACATTTACAAAGTTCTTAAATTGCTTTGTCCCTGGCTAGAGCATACCATGACCAAAGCAGCTCTTTAAAAGGCCTGCTACTTCCAGACCCTTCCTCCCTGCCATTGTGTCTTCCCTAGGTTGGAAACAAGCTGAAGCCATCGGTAATACTAATATTTTAAGAGATTCCCAAAGATTTTAAGAGACTCTGATTTTGCGACAAACGTAGAATTCAACAAAGTCTGAGACACCTATTTGCCAGGGCCAGTCTGTGGTCTGATGTAAATTGCCCACCAGTAGCTCGTAGCTAGTAGCTAGAAGGGTCTGAGACAGGGGATTTGGTGACAGGGGAACTGTGATCAGAGAACTAAGCTTGAGCATTTACTGTAAATCCTTGTAGAACGTTATTTTTATCAAAGTTGTATGGTTACATAGTTTCAAAGTAAAAAATGTAACTCTATAAGGCTCATTCCCAACTCCCTTTTCACAGTCCCCAGAGGCCACAATTTCAAATCTTTAAGCTATTACTTTGTTCCATTTATCTAAATGGGTTCCATTAGACCCTGTCCACTAACTTCCTACTAAGGAAGATGAGTCTGGGGCTCTCTTACACCTCCCCCACCACCCCATTCACACTCACACCCTCCCCACCAACACCTTCTCTGCCCCCAGGCTCACAACATCGTTATAGCATAATTTTTGAAATGGTCAGTGTTTAGCATTTACATTACTATGATTATGAAAATAATTATTTACTGTGGAGCTATATGTATTCTAGGTTATAGTTCCTCCTTTCTTTTTCTTTAAATAAATTTATTTATTAAAAAAAAATTTATTTATTTATGGCTGCGTTGGGTCTTCGTTGCTGTGTGCGGGTTTTCATTGCCGTGGCTTCTGTTGTTGCGGAGCACGGGCTCTAGGCGCGCAGGCTTCAGTAGCTGTGGTTCGAAGGCTCTAGGGCACAGGCTCAGTAGTTGTGGCGCATGGGTTTAGTTGCTCCGCGGCATGTGGGATCTTCCCGGACCAGGGATCGAACCCGTGTCTCCTGCACTGGCAGGCGGATTCTTAACCACTGCGCCACCAGGGAAGCCTTATACTTCCTTTCTTGTACTTTCCTTTTTTTTTTTTTTTTGGTAGAGTCAATAATTCTCTCTCTTTTCCTTAGTTTACTATATACTTATCATTAATTCTTCCCTAAATGTTGTAAGTCTTCTCTCGATATGTTTAAAGTACTAGGAATTTTATCAATTTTTATTTTCTCCCTAGAGATTTCCATCCCATAGCTCTCTGTCCTCCTGGTTCAAACTGGACTGGGTATTCCCTAGGCTATTGTGCAGTCATTGTCTTAGGATCTTTCTTATGATTATCTCATTGATTCCCTCAACTTTGCTCTTGTATTAGACTCCTTCTTTTTGGCATCCAATGTCTTCCTCTTTCTTGGTTTACTCCTTCAGATGCTTCATGATAAAAAGATATGTAAGACAAGGGGGAGGTGACTTTTTGAGCTTATATATGAATGAAAATGTCATTACCCTGCACTTATGCTTGATTGATAGTTTGCCTGGGTATAGAATTCTAGGATGGAAATACTTCCCCTTCTACTTTAAAAAAAAATAGTTAATTTATTTATTACAAAAATTTTGGGGGGCCATGCCATGTGGCTTGTGGAATCTTTGTTCCCCCACCAGGGATTGAACCTGGGCTCTCAGCAATGAAAGCACCGAGTCCTAACCACCGGACCGCCAGGGAATTCCCCCCTTCTGCTTTTAAAAGCATTTCTCTACTTCCTGGGATTGCATACTGATTCTGAAAGCATTAAGCCAGCAAAATAATATGCTAATCATAGTGGCAACCTACTCGTAGAGTTTAAGAACTGTAGAAGAGTTGAAGGGTAGGTGATCACCTTTTAGCAGGTGTATATTGATTATGTTAATAGGAGTGGTAGCATTAATTTACCTTCTTCAAACTCCCTTCCTTGACCTTCAATGTCTCTCCCACTCCCCTGTTTATTGGATCAAGTTAAGTCTTCTCTAAACACCTTCCAAACTCCTACCCACCTCATGCCTTCCTAGCTTGCCTACTCTGGCCCAGTCCAGGTAAGCTATTCTTATTATCCCCTGTTCACTTTTCCTCTTCACCACCCAGGAATTCTCTTCCATGAATGTTTCCCCTTTAACACAAATCTTACACATTTTCAAGGCCTATTTCAAAGCCCATCTTCTCCACGAGATCTAGTTACACTGGTGTGCCATATACTCCGGATTGGCTCACTCAGCCTTTCCTCCATTCATTCTCTTTGTAGTGGGACAGATTAGAAAGATGAAAACTACATTTCTGAAATATTCTTGCAGCTAGGGTTCTGGATTTGAATTAGGTTCTGTCTAACTGGATACACTCACACAAGATTTGGAATTGGATCGAATTGAATTGGAATTTGGTATTAGATTATTCACCATAGCAACTGAAGAAGAAGAAGTTGAATGAGGCCAAAAGTAGAAGAAAAGAGTTTCCCTCCAAGCTGATGCTCAAGGGATCAGTGTGTCACCCTCAGATTGACTATTTGGGTGAACGAGGATCTTCCTACTTTGTTCATTAGAAATTGAATGCATATTTGCTAAATGAAGAAAGAATTAATAATCACTAGAAAGCTGCTAGAGATTTCAAGGACAGAGGTACTCATTAACCCCACCCCCAAATAAAAAGAAAAAGAAAAGAAGAGAGTATGTCCTGCGGAGTTCAGAGTCATCACCTGCAGTGGTGGTCAAGGGGTTGATGGCAGACGTAGGGGGTAGATGGTTAATCCACCTTGCACACCCCATATACAGAGTCCCCTGGGCAGTTCTGCCTGGTTGGGGGCATTTCTGTTTTGTAACTTAAGGAAGCAAGTTTCTCTGCCCCCAAACTTCCCTCACTTCATCCGGTGTCCAGTTCACTTCCCACTTGCAAGTGTCAAGGGAATGTCACTCTGTAACTACACCACATGTGTAGTCTCCCAAATTGAGTTTTGTAAAGCCTCTCATTGTTCTCCAGGGAACTCATGCATATCTGCCATTCTGTCACTTCTGACACAGAGAAGAAAAGGAGAACTCGGCTGAGAGCAATTGACAAGGCAAGGACAACACGTTCCCAAGTCAGACAAGTCAATCTTACAGCTATTCACAAGGAGTTCTCTAAAAAGTGGCATAAATCTAAATACCATCTCTCTGTAAGGAGGCAACAAATATACAATCATATATATAAATAAATGCTTCAAAACTACATGCAGCCATTAATGAAATGACCACTGGTTAACAGCGTGCTCATCAAGAATCTCAGGGAGGGACTTCCCTGGTGGCACAGTGGCTAAGAATCCGGCTGCCAATGCAGGGGACACGGATTCAATCCCTGGTCTGGGAAGATGTCGCAGAGCAACTAAGCCCGTGCACCACAACTACTGAAGCCCGTGCACCACAACTACTGAAGCCCACGCACCTAGAGCCCGTGCTCCACAACAAGAAAAGCCACCACAATGAGAAGCCCGCGCAACGCAACGAAGAGTAATCCCCGCTCGCCACAACTAGAGAAAGCCCGTGCACAGCAACGAAGACCCAACACAGCCAAAAATAAATAGTAAATTAAAAAAAAAAAAAAAAGAGTCACGGGGAATCCAAAGGACAGAGGAAAGCAGCAGAACCAGAACCAGAAGCAATAACTAAGTTATATTAAAATGTATAAACATGATTGAGCATCTACTGTGCACTGTTTTCAAGTACATTATCTCATTTAATTCATACCTTGTCAGTTATGTATTATCAGCCCCATTTTGCAAAGGAGGAAACTTAAGAGTCAAAGGAGTTAAGTAACTTGCCTAAGGCCACACAGCTGGTGTCTGAGCTAGGATTTGGACCCAAGCCACTTGATTCCAAGTCATGGGCTCGATTTCAGTTTTTGTGCAGGTATATGGGTCCCAGAATACAAACAAATGGTGAAAACCAGGGAAGGAGTTAGAGGCAAAATGTCCATTAATGGTTTTAGGATGAGTGCCGAGGGGAAAGGTAAATGGATAAGAATTATTTATCCTGGGAAAGGGAGAATCTTATGACTTGTGTTCAACTCTTTCCTACAGGGACACAGATGAAATTTAGAGAAGCAGAAGCTCCAGGAAAAGTTAATGAATTCCTCAGGAGCTCTTTGACCCTGGAAAGAGATTCTCTTCAGTCTGGTGCGGATTAGGGGAGGCTTCCAGAAACTTGGAGGCAGAAAGGGGCCTGAGTTCCTTTACCCCAGCTCATCCCGAGCACCTCCACTCTACTGAAGTAGGTACATTGGTTTTCCTCATACAAAATAGTACCAAATAGTTCGAAAACCAGTATGGCACTGCATAGCTTTGAATCAAGTGTCTCATTAAGATTTCTGTCATGTACTCACATATTCATTCACTCAGTTGGTGAGTATTTACTGAGTCCCAATTAAATACTCAGCTCTGTTCTTAGCCCCACACCTCATAAAAGAAAAGAAGCTACTTGCTGTCTACCTCAAGAAGCTTACCATCTTAGAGAAAAGACTAGATACACACAAGTCAATTAAGGAACAATCCAGAGTAGGAATAATCAAGTGCCCAAAATAATGATACGGGCTATATAAATACCATATTGTATTTATTTATTTATGGGGGTTTTTGTGGGGGTTTTTTTGTGTGTGTGTTTCTTTTTTTGGCCACACCGTGTGGCATGTGGGGTTTTAGTTCCCTGACCAGGGATCAAACCCATGCCCTTTGCAGTGGAAGCATGGCGTCTTAACCACTGGACTGCCAGGGAAGTCCCGATGTTGTATTTATTTTTAAAGTAAATAGAATGGTTAAAATGGCAAGTTTTATGTTTTTTATATATATATATATATATTTTTTTTTTTTAACACACACACATACATATACAACAAATGGAAACTTAAGTCTTCCATGGGAACCAAGACAGAAATTCTTCGTAGAGACCAAACTGGAGTCATTTCTCATCCAAAAACCATCATGGACAAAGGCTGTCTTAATTTGGAGCTCCCACCCCATATCATATCTAACATATTAAAATTTGCTCACACCCATACTAAATACACTTGTGTGTTTTTTCCACAGGAAATGTTTTTTGCAAAATGCTTTTTATACTTTTAAAATTTTCCTTTTCAAATTATTTGGCTAAGTATGACTCATTTAAGTCATAATTGACAATTGTTTTCTGGCAAGATGATGCCTACTCAGAAATTTGGGGAAGGGGCAAAATCTAATTTACAAATTATTTTCAAATAGGATATTTTTATGAATAGTAAATTTAACAATTACAGATGACAAAAATATGACGTATTGAAGATATTTACTCGAGCAAATATTGACTTTGATTTTCAGGTTTTCTTTTAGAGTCAAGAGCCAATAAATACATTTCACATATGATCGTTGAAAAGAAAACATGTAGACCCTAAGACTGCATTCAATGCCCATGAATAAAAATGATCCAGATTTTTTTATAGAGAACAAAAATAAGAGAAATGTTCTAATAAATATATATATATAATATGAAATGAAAGCTTCCTCTACTCATTTTTTTCCCCTCTACTGAGAATCACGCAAAATGTAAAAAGCACAAAAAGTATGATTTCTACTCAGATTGGTCTTTCTTCTCATGTTCTTGGAATTATTGAGGTCCAATGATGCTCAGAGGCAGGGGGATGAACTTGGTGGCCATAGGGGAGCCTGTAAAGACTGGGCACCCATAAAAAGGGAGGGGACCAAAGATGAAGGACATAATACACATTGCTTGATCATCACAAACAGCCTATAGTTTCTGGCAAAGTGATTGGGGACCCCTTTCCCCACACTTGTCCCTCAACTCTCCACCAGTGTTGGTCCCTGTAATTCAAACTGATATCTTCTAAACTCTAAATTTTAGATGTACCTTAATAGCATGTTTCCATCTTGGAATTATGTCCAAAACAAATGCCTCCTACTAATCTCTACACACCTTCAGGAAGACACCAGAGCTGCATGGTAGACTGTACAATCCTTTCCATTTACCACAGACAGGGACACGGAGACAGGGAGAGAGTGGGCGAGGCCTCGAAACTCAAGGCTGCTATGTGGGTTAGCGGGCTGGAAGTAGGAGGATGTGAACTGATAGAGAAGAGAAATATGGGGCACGGTTCTACCCCAAGGGGGCTGCATTTAGGTGGGGAGACACCTGCAATGATTGCACACAACCACCAAGAGGTAAATAAGGCAGTCCTGGGTTGTGTGACAGCCACAGCAATTCAGGGAGGAGGAGGACAGAACCCCCATGGAAATTATGGTCATTGAACCAGGCAAGGTTTGCCCCCTCGTGGGCACGCTTGAGGCTGATTATCTACCCTGTTGAATCACTCAGCTTTTCCAAGTTTCTATCTCGTTGTGGACTCTTCCTTTCACCCCTCACCCCTCCCAGAAATATTGGCAAGCATCTTTAGTCATTTGTGTTTCTTTACTTTAGCGAGGCTAGAGGTATATCTTCTCTGGTAGATAATGGCCCTCAGTTAAGACTAGCAAAAGCTATTTTGTTTGATGTATTAGTGCCCTATTTTAGAATAATCCTATTCCCTTGATTCTTTAGTATTTACAATTTTTGTAAGTACCGATTATATTTTCTAAGTCAAAGTGGGGTAAAATTAGTGCATTGTATCCTGTTGTTGCCGCTTTCTGGAGTACTCAGTCTTACATATTTGAACAATACCACCCCGGTGTAATTTTAAAAGGTAAGAGCTCGATTCTTTAAAAAACACTTAGACAGGCAGTGTGAGCTCTCTCTCTCTGAGGATCCTCACATTAGGAGTGTTTTACATATATCACACAAAAGGAAAATGCGTTTGGAGGGGATCGGGGCTCATCCGAGCTGAGAGCCGGACCTGCTGAATTATGGCAAATGGGCCCGTTTCTGCCAGCTGCACACTGTCAGCCAGTGACATTCGAGGCCGTCTTCCATTAATGAGTTTGTGGTTTGGGGAGTGACTGGCGGGGGTACATAAAATGTCAGGCCCACACAGAAGCAGTGACCCTCCTCTGTGTTCCCCAGCTAATCAAGACTATACATTTATCATGCAGTCCCCATCAGTTCTGCAGCAGCCCTCATGGGCTTTGGACCTCACTGCTTTGGATTATCTAAAACTCCTGAAATAAAGAACTAGTGATACACTAGTGAGCAGTGGCTTTAGGTGTTCTGATAGTTAAGTAGAGGGAGAGATGAATGTGAGCTGGAATAGTCAGGGAAGGCTTCCTGGAGGAGTGGGACTTCGGCAGAGCCTGGAAAGGTGACCAGGAGGTAGATGGACAGAGCAGAGGATAGAGACAGAACTCGACCATGCACCGGATGTGCTCTGATCCCAAGCATGGCCTGTGCTTGGCCATGAGAGACCATCCCTTTGGGAACTTCTTAGCTGCCAGTTCCTTGTCTGTTGTGCTCCACTGATCACTTTGCTCAGTGTTCATCCACACCCCACACCCCTTTTTGAAATCTTAAATTTAAAAAAAAACAACCATAAAAGCATAGAGGATAATGTAATGAATGCCCATGTCATCTGAAACAGGAAAATACTCTATCATATCTATTCAGATCTTTTTATGAGATGACTTTTATGATAATATATTCTCCTGTGTCCCTCCCCAGTCTCATCCTCCCCGTAGGCAACCAGTGTAATGAATTCGATATGTATCCAGTTAATGTTTTTATACTCTTTAAGTGTGTGTGTTTTTGTTGACCTATTCAAAGATTATTTCCCTTTTTAAAAGAAGTTTATTTATTTTATTTATTTATTTTTGGCTGTGTTGGGTCTTCGTTGCTGCATGCGGGCTTTCTCTAGTTGTGGTGAGCGGGGGCTACTCTTCGTTGCGGTGCGCGGGCTTCTCTTTGCAGTGGCTTCTCTTGTTGCGGAGCATGGGCTCTAGGCACGTGGGCTTCAGTAGTTGTGTTTGCGGGTTCAGTAGTTTTGGCTCGCGGGCTCTAGAGCGCAGGCTCAGTAGTTGTGGCGCATGGGCTTAGTTGCTCTGTGGCATGTGGGATCTTCCCGGACCAGGGCTCGAACCCGTGTCCCCTGCACTGGCAGGCGGATTCTTAACCACTGTGCCACCAGGGAAGTCCTCCCTTTATTTTTTATCAAGAAGTGGGTGCTCAAGTATCAAACTCTAAACAGGAAATTGGCTGAGTGGAGGTGGTAGGATAGAGGAGGCTGGGAAGTTGGGGACCCTTGATTCATAACAAGAGTCCCCCATTGTTCCTTGGGACATAGACCACATTCTGAAGAAATTCAGAATTTTGGGGAGTTAACTACTCCTTACTGCTTTTGGTAAAGTCCTACCAGAACTAGATGGTTGAAGGCAGTCCTGCAGCAGAGAAAAGATGGAGATGGAGCAAGAGGAATGTCTAAGTGTCTTGCTTCTCTCAAGTCTTCTCCTGACAAACTGGGCTTTTTGCACTCAAGACGGATAGAATTGCTTAAGACAGAAGCCAATAGATTGAACATCAGGAACTGGACATGGCTAGAAGGCAAAAACTCAAAGATTGTGTTCAGACAAGATTTTGGCTTTGTTAGCCCATGGAACTCACCGGAAGCAAATAGACAGGAAAACTACTAAGGGAACTGCATTGCCAAAGACACTCAAGACTGCTGACAACAACCTGGGACTGACTGTTGCGCCTCCACAGTAATCCCCCAGCTCCTGCCTGGACACCCAAAGTACGTGTTCTTAAAGCTGCAAAGCCACGATAAAGTTATTCCCCCTAATGCCCACCTCAAATGTGGCCATAAGGACAAAGAACAAGGAGATTCTCCAAGACAGCAGATTTGCCAGATGAGCTGACAGAGCATTTTCAGCACATGGAATCCAGAAGACTATGATAGGTGCTGTGGGCTGTGGATCAGTGATTACGGTGTGTGTGCATGTGTGGGAACCCTTTTTCCCTTTCCTGAATGAGGTTTTTTTTTTTATTGTATTATGGGTGTTTGGAGATGGATGATATACTTTAGCCCTTTGTCACTGCACTGTAGTCGCAACTACCTGGACACGGGATGGAGTTCAGATGCCACAACCTCCTTTCCCCAGTGGATACTGGAAGATGGCACCTGGTTCCACTATATCAGGACTTGGTTGACAAGAACTTACATCACTCAGAGATTCTGGACATGGGTCTGGATGCTGTAGCTGAATGAGATTTTGAGTTGTCTCTTTCCTGTGTTGGGGGGATGAATGTATTTTGTGGGTAGGAGCATTTTTTTATACTGAATGTGTGGGTAGGCAAAGGGATGGACAGCAGTAGATACTGTTTCTTGCTGTGAAGGACTAGTCAATTGGTAGACAGCATTCATTCTCATCTTCTTCCAGAATAACTTCCTGTATTGCTGAGGCTGGAAAATTAAAAATTAAATTTCTAGAACTCTCTTGCAGTTAGGATTCTGGATGAATAGTAGGTTGTACTAATTATATGCCCTTAATGCAACATTTAGAAGCTAGTGTGGCACAGCCCGTCTTCCAGTTGTTTGGGGCTTTTTGCTGTTGGTGAGCAAAGCTGTGGAGATACCATGGTCCAGTATCCATTGTGTGTGTGTGGGTAGGGAGAGCAGGGGGAGGTGTTGAAAGGTACTTGCAAAGGTGGTGACAGCTGAATTATGTCTAATGTCTAGGCAGTCGTGACTATGGCAGTGGTTTCCCGTATAAGCTTCCGGATTCCTGAATCATAGCTATGGCAATGTGCCCTTGAACTCAGTATTTCCCTGGTGGCCTCCTGATGTCCTGCTTTCCTTTCTGAGCTAGAGGTACTAGCAACTGGATTGTGATGTTCTAGGAATCTTCTTAGAGGCTCAGTCCATGCCTTGCTCCTCCAACCTTCTAGAGATTTCAAAAACATCTAATTCTCTGTGTAAAATATCTAGAAGGGGGCTTCCCAGGTGGCGCAGTGGTTGAGTGCTGATCCAGGGGACACGGGTTCGTGCCCCAGTCCAGGAGGATCCCACATGCCGCGGAGCGGCTGGTCCCGTGAGCCATGGCCGCTGAGCCTGTGCGTCCGGAGCCTGTGCTCCGCAACAGGAGAGGCCACAACAGTGAGAGGCCCGCGTACCGCAAAAAAAAAAAAAAAAAAATGTAGAAGGGATTTTATTTCCTAAATCCTGACTGACTGATTTAACTGCCTGCACATTAAACTTTCCCCCTTCTTCTACCCAGAGCTCCAATTTTGTCCTGGTGTTCACCTTTCCCCCCAACATTACTTAATGATCTCAGCCAGTCTTGGCAATCCCATTTTCCTTGTTGTAATTGCTTTGGGAAAGAACACTGATGCAATTCTGGACAAGGGAGATATTCAGTTGGGAAGTCTACTGAGTGGTCTGGTTAAGGGATCTTTGCTTTATAATCGAGATGTGTAAGACAGAAGTGGTCCTTCTCTTTCACTGCATATGGTTGTGTCTACATGTGGCCCCTCGGATTGTGGTAGCCATATGGTGCTCCAGAGAGGACTTAGGCTGAGGAGAACGTGTTTAAGGCTGATGAATGAAAAGGTAGATAAACCCAAGTCCTTAATGACATAGTAAACTGCTGAATTAAATAGGTTGGAAATGCCCTACTTCTAGATTTCTTGTTTTGTTGAGATAATAAATCTCTTCACCATTGAAGCCATTTTGAACTGGGGTTTCTGTTACTTTCATTCAAAAAGTCCTAACTGACATGGTATCCGTAAATAACTATATTTACCCCGCAACAGGATAGGCCACAACAGTGAGAGGCCCATGTACTGCAAAAAAAAAAAAATCACAATGAGAGATCATTTCACACACATAAGATTAGCAGAAAATAAATTCTGATTGTTGAAAGGATATGGTAAATAGGAACTCTCACACAATGCTGTGGGGAATGCAAATTGGCATAAAAAAATTTTGAAGCTCAACTTGACAACATCTAGCAAAATGTGAAATGTGCATATCTTATGGCCCAGTAGATCCATCTTTAGTTAAATACCCTAGATAAGCATGTGTGTTCAGGGAGATGTTACAGTAATGTTCATTCCAGCACTGTAATAACCAAAAATTGGAAACAATCCAAATGTTCATTAGTATAAAAAAAAGGAATAAATTGTGCTGTGTTTATTCAACAAACTACAATAAAGGGGTTAAAATGGACAGATTATATTTAAAGGTATCAACATGGATAGATAAGGAAAAATGCTGATGCTGATGCAAGCATTTTGGGAAGCTCATTCTACCACAATAACACCAGCACGGCCAAGCACCATCTGGAATCCTCCCTCTAGCCTATTAGCCCCAGGGATGCAGCCCCATGCACCAGCAGGCCAACACCAGCCCTATGCCCCCTCCTCCCAGCAGTGTGGACAGTTGTATGGGAAGCCTATCGCACCCTCTAGCATACACACAGCCACAGCACAAGGCATGGCCTCACAGCCAACCAGGCTGGGGGCCAGCCCCACCTACAAGCTTGCCCATAGTAGTGAGCCCCACCACAACAGAAGGGTGTACACAGCCCACATAGGGGGCATCTCCAGAGTATATAGCTCTGGTGATCAGAGAGGAGCATGCTACAGGGATCCATAGGACAACTCATACATAAGGCCACTTCTTCAAGATCAGGAAATGTAACTGACTTATCTAACACAGAGAAATAAACACAGAGAATTGGGCAAAATAAGGAGACAAAAGAATATGTTCCGAGCGAAAGAACAAGACGTAACCTCAGAAAAAGAACTAAGTGGAGATAAGAAATCTACCCAGTAAAGAGTTCAAGATGATCATAAAGATGCTCACTGAACTTGGGAGAAGAATAGAAGAGGGGTTTCCCTGGTGGCGCGGTGGTTGAGAGTCCGCCTGCCGATGCAGGGGACATGGGTTCGTGCCCCGGTCCGGGAAGATCCCACATGCTGTGGAGCGGCTGGGCCCGTGAGCCATGGCCGCTGAGCCTGCGCGTCTGAAGCCTGTGCTCCGCAGCGGGAGGGGCCGCAGCGGTGAGAGGCCCGTGTACCGCCAAAAAAAAAAAAAAAGAATAGAAGAACACAGCGAGAATTTCAACAAGAGCTAGAAAATATAAAGAAGAACCAAACAGCTGGAGAATACAATAACTGAAATAAAGAATACACTAGAAGGAATCAACAGTAGATTAGATCATACAGAGGAACAGATTAGTAATCTGGAAGACAGTGGTGATTTCTACCAAACATTTAAAGAAGAATTAACACCTATTCTTCTCAAACTATTCTAAAAAATTGAAGAGGAAGGAATACTTCTGAACTCATTCTACAAGACCAGCATCATTCTGATACCAAAACAAAAGACACCACAAAAAAAGAAAATTACAGGCCAATATCCATGATGAACATAGATGCAAAAACTTCTAACAAAATATAGCAAACCAAATTCAACAATACATTAAAAGGATCATGTGGGATTTATCCATGATCAAGTGGGATTTATCCCAGGGATGCCAGGATGATTCAATATCCACAAATCAATTAACATGATGTACAACATTAAAAAAAATTGAAGAATATAAACCATATGATCATCTCAAGAAATGCAGAAAAACCTTTTGACAGAACTCAACATCCATTTGTGATAAAAACTCTCAATGCAATGGGTATAGAGGGAACATACTTTAACATAATAAAGGCCATATATTACAAACTCACAGCCAGCATTGTACTCAACAGTGAAAAGCTGAAAGCATTTCCTCTAAAATCAGGAACAAGACAAGGATGCCCATCCCCACTACTTTTGTTTAACATACTATTGGAAGTCCTAGCCACAGCAATAAGATGAGAAAAAATAAAGAAAAGAAATCCAAACTGGAAAGGAAGGAGAAAAGCTATCACTGTTTGCAGATTAAATGATACTATATAAGAAAATCCTAAAGATGCTACCAAAAAAACCCCTACTAGAACTAATAAATGAATTCAGTAAAGTTGCAGGATATGAAATTAATATACAGAAATCTGTTGCATTTCTATACACTAATAATGAACTATCAGAAAGAGAAATTAAGAAAACAATCCCATTTATAATTGCATCAAAAAGAATAAAATACCTCAAAATAAATCTAACCAAAGAGGTAAAAGACATGTACTCTGAAAACTGTGAGACATTGATAAAAGAAATTGAAGATGACACAAACAAATGGAAAGATTGTTATGCTCATGTATTGGAAGAATTAATATTGTTGAAATGACCATATTCCTCAAAGCAATCTACAGATTCAATGCAATCCCTATCAAAATACCAAAGGCATTTTTCATAGGACTAAAACAAAGAATTCTAAAATTGTATGGAAACACAAAAGACCCTGAATAGTCAAAGCAATCTTAAGAAAGAAGAACAAAGCTAGAGGCATCACGCCCCCTGGTTTCAAACTATATTACAAAGCTACAGTAATCAAAACAATATGGTACTGCACAGAAACAGACACATACATCAATGCAACAGAATAGAGAGCCCAGAAATAAACCCACACTTATATGGTCAATTAATCTATAACAAAGGAGACAAGAATATACAATGGGGAAAAGATAACCTCTTTAATAAATGAAGTTGAGAAAACTGGACAGCTACATGCAAAAGAATAAAACTGGGCTACTTTCTCACACCACATACAAAAATAAACTCAAAATGGATTAAAGACTTAAATGTAATACTTGAAACTATAAAACTCCTAGCAGAAAACATAGGCACTACACTCTTGGACATCAGTCTTAGCAATATTTCTTTATCTGTCTCCTCAGGCAAGGGAAACAAAAGCAAAAATAAACAAATGGGACTACACCAAACTAAAAAGCTTTTGCACAGTGAAGGAAACTATCAACAAAATGAAAAGACAACCTACTGAATGGAAGAAGATATTTACAAACAATATATCTAATAAGGGGTTAATATCCAAAATACACAAAGAACTCATACACATCAACACAAAAAAAAAACCCTGATTTTTAAAATGGGTAGAGGACCTGAACAGACATTTTTCCAAAGAAGTCATATAGATGGCCAACAGACACATGAAAGGATGCTCAACATCATTAATCACCAGGGAAATCCAAGTTAAACCACAGTGAGATACCACCTCATACCTGTCAGAATGGCTATTAACAAAAGACAGCAAATAACAAGAACTAGAGAGAATGTGATGAAAAGGGAACCCTTAATCACAGTGGAATTGTAAATTGGTGCAGCCGCTTGGAAAATAATATGGAGATTCCTCAAAAAATTAAACTGCCATATGATCCAGCAATTTCACTTCTGGGTTTTTAACCAAAGAAAACAAAAACACTAATCCAAAAAGATATATGCACCCCTATGTTCATTGCAGCATTACTAAAATCACCAGGATATGGAAGCAACCTAAGTGTCCATCATAGATGAAAAGATAAAGAAGATGTGAAATATATATAATATATATATTACATATATATACATATATATATATTATACACACACACACATAATGGACTATTATTCAGCCTTAAGAAAAATGAACTCTTGCTATTTGTGACAACATGGATGCCTCTAAAGGGTATTATGCTACGTGAAATAAGTCAGACAGAGAAAGACAAATACCATATTATCTCACTTATATGTGGAATCCTAAAAACAAACACAACAAAATGAAAACAGACTCGTAGATACAGAGGACAAACTGGTGGTTGCCAAAGAAGAAGGTGGGGGGTGGTGCAAAATAGGTGGAGGAGATGAAGAGCTACAAACCTCCAGTTATCAAATATATAAGCCACAGGGATGCAATACACAGCATAGGGAATATGGTAAATACTACTGTAACAACTCTGTATAGGGACAGATGGTTGCTAGACTCACCACGGTGATCATTCCATAATGTATACAAATGCCAAATCTCTATGTAGTACACCTGAAGCTAACAATATTTTATGTCAACTATATTTCAGTTAAAAAAAAGATGTGTTTTATAACGCAGAATGTGGTCTATCTTGGTGAATGCTCCATGTGAGCTTGAGAAAAATGTGTATCTGCTGCTCTTGGATGAAGTAGTCTTCATCCAAAATACTAGCAATTATATCCAATTGATTAATGGTGCTGTTGAGTTCAATTATGTACCTACTGATTTTCTGCCTCCTGGATCTATCCATTTCTGATACAGGGGTGTTAAAGTTTCCAGCTATAACAGTGGATTCATCTATTTCTCCTTGCAGTTCCATCCGTTTTTTCTTCACGTGTTTTAATGCTCTGTTTTTAGGTGCATATACAGTAAGGATTATTATCTCTTCTTGGAGTATTGACTCTTCATTATGTAATGTCCTTCTTCATTCCTGATAATTTTCCTTGCTCTAAAGTCAGCTCTGTCTGAAATTAATATAGCTACTCCCACTTTCTTTTGATTAGGTTTAGTTTGGGATGTCTTCGTGCATCTTTTTACTTTTAATCTATATGTGTCTTTATATTTGAAGTGGATTTCTTAAGGGAACTCTCCTATACTATTGGTGGAAATGTAAGTTGGTGCAGCCACTATGGAAAACAGTATGGAGGTTCCTTAAAAAACTTAAAATAGAGTTGCAATATGATCCAGCAATCCCACTCCTGGGCATTACATATGGACAAAACTATAATTTGGAAAGACACATGCACCCCTATGTTCATAGCAGCACTATTCACAATAGCCAAGACATGGAAACAACCTAAATGTCCATGAACAGATGAATGGATAAAGACGATGTGGTGTACTAGAGGGTTGGGATAGGGAGGGTGGGAGGGAGGGAGACGCAAGAGGGAAGAGATATGGAGATATGTATAGCTGATTCACTTTGTTATAAAGCAGGAACTAACACACCATTGTAAAGCAATTATACTCCAATAAAGATGTTAAAAAAAAAAGATGTAGTGTATATTATATACAATAGAATACTACTCAGCCATAAAAAAGAATGAAATAATGCTATTTGCAGCAACATGGATGGAACTAGAGATTACCATATTAAGTGAAGTAAGTCAGAAAGAGAAAGACAAATACCATATGATATCACCTATATGTAGAATCTAAAATATGGTGCAAACGAACTTATCTACAAAACAGAAACATATTCACAGACATAGAGAACAGACTTGTGGTTGTCAAGGGGAAGGAGATGTGGGAGAGGAATGGAGTGGGAGTTTGGGGTTAGCAGAGGCAAACTATTACATATAGAATGGATAAACAACAAGGTTCTACTTATAGCACAGGGAACCATATTCAATATTCTGTGAAAAATCATAATGGAAAAGAATACAAAAAAAGAATGTATAATCACTGATGAACATAGACACAAAAATCCTCAACAAAATACTAGCAAACAGAATCCAACAACACATTAAAAGGATCATACACCATGATCAAGTGGGATTCATCCCAGGGATGCAAGGATTCTTCAATATAAGCAAATCAATCAATGTGATCCACCATAGTAACAAATTGAAGAATGAAAACCATATGATCATCTCAAAAGATGCACAAAAAGCTTTTGACAAAATTCAACACCCACTTATGATAAAAACTCTCTAGAAAGCAGGCATAGAGAGAACCTACCTCAACATAATAAAGGCCATATACAACAAACCCACAGCAAACATCATTCTCAATGGTGAAAGGCTGAAAGCATTTCCTCTAGGATCAGGAACAAGACAAGGATGTCCACTCTCACCACAATTATTCAACATAGTTTTGGAAGTGCTAGCCATGGCAATCAGAGAGGAAAAAGAAATAAAAGGAATCCAAATGGGAAAAGAAGAAGTAAAACTGTCACTGTTTGCAGATGACATGATACTGTACATAGAAAATCCTAAAGATGTCACCAGAAAATTACCAGAGCTAATCAGTGAATTTGGTAAAGTTGCGGGATACAAAATTAATGCACAGAAATCACTTGTATTCCTATACACTAACAAGGAAAGATCAGAAAGAGAAATTAAGGAAACAATCCCATTCACCATTGCAACAAAAAGAATAAAATACCTAGGAATAAACCTACCTAAGGAGGCAAAAGACCTGTACTCAGAAAACTATAAGATACTGATGAAAGAAATCAAAGATGACACAAACAGATGGAGAGATATACCATGTTCTTGGATTAGAAGAATCAATATTGTGAACATGACTATACTACCCAAAGCAATCTACAGATTCAATGCAATCTCTATCAAATTACCAATGGCATTTTTCACAGAATTAGAACAAAAACTTCTACAATTTTTATGGAAACATGAAAGACCCCGAATAGCCAAAGCAATCTTGAGAAATAAAAATGGAGCTGGAGGAATCAGGCTCTGTGATTTCAGACTATACTACAAAGCTGTAGTAATCGAGACAGTATGGTACTGGCACAAAAACAGAAATATAGATCAATGGAACAGGATAGAAAGCCCAGAGGTAAACCCACACACCTATGGTCACCTAATCTATGACAAAGGAGGCAAGAATATACAATGGAGAAAAGACAGTCTCTTCAATAAGTGGCGCTAGGAAAACTGGACAGCTACATGTAAAAGAATGAAATTAGAACACTCCCTAATGCTATACACAAAAATAAACTCAAAATGAACTAAAGCCTTAAATGTAAGACCAGACACTATAAAAGTCTTAGAGGAAAACATAGGAAGCACACTCTTTGACATAAATCACAGCAAGATCTTTTTTGTCCCACCTCCTAGAGTAATGAAAATAAAAACAAAGATAAACAAATGGCACCTAATTAAACTTAAAAGCTTTTGCACAGCAAAGGAAACCATAAACAGATGAAAAGACAACCCTCAGAATGGGAGAAAATATTTGCAAATGAAGCAACTGACAAGGGATTAATCTCCAAAATATACAAACAGCACATGCAGCTCAATATCAAAAAAACAAACAAGCCAATCAAAAAATGGGTGGAAGACCTAAATAGACATTTCTCCAAAGAGGACATACAGATGGCCAAGAGGCACATGAAAAGATGCTCAACATCACTAATTATTAGAGAAATGCAAATCAAAATGAGGTATCACCTCACACCTGTCAGAATGGCCATCATCAAAAAATCTACAAACAATAAATGCTGGAGAGGGTGTGGAGAAAAGGGAACCCTCTTGCACTGTTGGTGGGAATGTAAACTGATACAGCCGCTATGGAGAACAGTATGGAGGTTCCTTAAAAAACTAAAAGTAGAACTACCATATGACCCAGCAATCCCACTGCTGGGCATATACCCTGAGGAAACCATAATTCAAAAAGACACATGCACCCCAATGTTCATTTCAGCACTATTTACAATAGCCAGGACATGGAATCAACCTAAATATCCATCAACAGATGAATGGATAAAGAAGATGTGGTACATATATACAATGCAGTATCACTCAGCCATAAAAAGGAATGAAATTGAGTCATTTGTAGAGACATGGATGGACCTAGAGACTGTCATACAGAGTGAAGTAAGTCAGAAGGAGAAAGACAAATATCATATATTAACGCATATATGTGGAATCTAGCAAAATGGTCCAGATGAACCTATTTGCAAAGCAGAAATAGAGACACAGACGTGGAGGACAAACGTATGGACACCAAGGGGGTAAAGGGCAGGGTAGGATGAATTGGGAGATTGAGATTGACATATATACACTACTATGTATAAAATAGATAACTGGGGCTTCCCTGGTGGCGCAGTGGTTAAGAATTCACCTGACAATGCAGGGGACAGGGGTTCGAGCCCTGGTCCGGGAAGATCCCACATGCTGCAGAGCAACTAAGCCTGTGCACCACAACTACTGAAGCCCTCGTACCTAGAGCCCATGATCCACAACAAGAGAAGCCACCACAATGAGAAGCCCGTGCACCGCAACAAAGAGTAGCCCCTGCTCTCAGCAACCAGAGAAAACCCATGTGCAGCAAGCAAAGACCCAATGCAGCCAAAAATTAAATAAATGAATTAATTAATTTAAAAAAATAAAATAAGATAGATAACTAATGAGAACCTGCTGTATAGCACAGGGAACTCTACTCAATGCTCTGTGGTGACCTTAATGGGAAGGAGATCCCCAAAAGAGGGGATATATATATATATTTATAGCTGATTAACTTTGTTGTACAGCAAAAACTAACAACATTGTAAAGCAACTATACCCCAATAAAAAAAAATTTTTTTTAAAGAATGTATATATATGTATAACTTAGTCACTTTGCTGTACAGCAGAAATAACACACCATTGTAAATCAATTATACTTCAATTAAAAAAATGGATTTCTTGTAGACAACATATAACTGGGTCTTGTGTTTTAATCTATTCCAACAACCTCTGTCTTTTAATTGGTGTATTTAGAGCATTGACATTTTAAGTGATTATTGATATAGCTGATTAATATCTACCATGTTTGTTACTGTTTTCTATTTTTTGCCCTGTTCTTTGCTTCTTTTTATTTTTTTTAATTCCAAACGTTTTCTGCTTCTTGTGGTTTGTTTTTGGGTTTTTTTGGCTACATTGGGTCTTCATTGCTGCACGTGGGCTTTCTCTAGTTGCAGTGAGCAGGGGCTACTCTTTGTTGCAGTGTGCGGGCTTCTCATTGAGGTGGCTTCTCTTGTTGTGGAGCACGGGCTCTAGGCACGTGGGCTTCAGTAGTTGAGGCACGTGGGCTCAGAAGTTGTGGCTTGCAGGCTCTAAAGCTCAGGCTCAGTAGTTGTGGCACATAGGCTTAGTTGCTCTGCGGCATGTGGGATCTTCCCGAACCAGGGATCGAACCTGTATCCCCTGCGTTGTCAGGTGGATTCTTAACCACTGCACCACCAGGGAAGTCCCTTTTGTGGGTTTTTTTGTGTGTGTGAATTTTATTTTATTTATTTATTTATACAGCAGGTTCTTATTAGTTACCCATTTTATACATATTAGTGTATATATGTCAATCCCAATCTCCCAATTCATCACACCACTTTTGTGGGTTGTTGTTTTTTTTCTTTTTGCGGTACGTGGGCTTCTCACTGTTGTGGCCTCTCCCATTGCGGAGCACAGGCTCCAGATGCGCAGGCTCAGGGGCCACGGCTCACAGGCCCATCCGCTCCGCGGCATGTGGGATCTTCCCGGACCAGGGCACGAACCCACGTACCCTGCATCGGCAGGCGGACTCTCAATCACTGCGCCACCAGGGAAGCCCCCACTTTTGTGGTTTTAATTGAGCATTTTATGATTCCATTTTCTCTCCTTTCTTAGCATATCAATTGTATTTCTTTTTAAACTTTTTTTAGTGGTTGCCCTAGATACATGTAAATATACATTTACAACTAATCCAAGTCTGCTTTCAATCAATACTACTCCATTTCATGGATTGTGCTAGTATCTTCTAATAACAAAATATTCCCAAGTCCTCCCTCTTGTCCCTTGTATCATTATCATTGTTGTCATTGATTTCTCATATATAAGCATACATAAGCACATATATACACATAATCCATATATAAATATATAATCAAATACATTGTTGCTATTATTATTTTGAACAAACTGTTGTCTGTTAGATAAATTAAGAAAAATAAGTTTTTGTTTTATCTTTATTCATTCTCCAATAATCTTTTTAAATGTAGATCTGAGTTTCTGACCTATATCATTTTTCCTTCTCTCTGAAGAACTTTTAACATTTCTTTCAAGACTGGTCTCCTGGCAACAAATTCCTTCAACTTTTGTCTTTCTGGGAAAGTCCTTATTTCTCCTTTATTTTATTTATTTATTTTTTGCGGTACACGGGCCTCTCACTGTTGTGGCCTCTCCCGTTGTGGAGCACAGGCTCCGGACGCGCAGGCCCAGCGCCCACGGCTCACAGGCCCAGCCGCTCCGCGGCATGTGGGATCCTCCCGGACCGGGGCACAAACCCGTGTCTCCTGTATCGGCAGGCGGACTCCCAATCACCGCGCCACCAGGGAAGCCCTCTCCTTCACTTTTGAAGGATAATTTTTCAGGATACAGAATTCCAGGTTGGTGAATATTTTTTTCTCCACACTTTAAATTTTCACTTTACTTTCTTCTTGCTTAAATTATTTCTGAGGAGTATGATATAACTCTTACCTTTGCTCCTCTACAGGTAAGGTGTTTTATCTCTCTGGCCTCTTTTAGGGTTTTTTCTTTATCTTTGGTTTTCTGAATTTGAATATGATATGCTAAGGTGTAGTTTATTTGTTTGTTTGTTTTGTATTTATCTTGCTTGTTGTTCTCTGAGTTTCCTGAATCTGTGGTTTGGTGCCTAACATTAATTTGGGGAAATTTTCAGTCATTATTGCTTCACTTACTGCTTCTGTTCCTTTTTCTCTTTCTTCTCCTTCCAGTGTTCCCATTACACATGTTACACATTTTGTAGTTGTCCCACAGTTCTCAGATATTCTGGGGATTTTGCCCAACACCCCCCCACACCCCATCTTTTTTCTTTTTTTTTTTTTTCAGTTTTCTAAGTTTCTATTGTTATATATTCAAGCTCAGAGACTCTTTCCTCAGCCATGTCCCAGACCAGTAATGAGCCCATTAAAGGCATTCTTCATTTCTGTTAGTGTTTTTGGTCTCTAACATTTTATCTTGATTCTTTCTTAGAATTTCCATCTCTTTGCTTACATTATCCATCTGTTCTTGCATGCTATCTACTTTTTAAAAAATAATCTTTATCATATTATCATAATTTTAAAAAAATTTGGCCTGATAATTCCAACGTTTCAGCCATATCTGACTCTGGTTCTGATGCTTGTTCAGTGTCTTCAAACTCTGTTTGTTGACTTTTAGTATGCCTTGTAATTTTTCATTGAAAGGTGGACATGATGCCCTGGTTAAGTGGAACTGGGGTAATGAGCCTTTAGTAATGTAGGTGTAAGATGTGGGAGGAGGGGATGCATCCCATAGTCCTATGATTAGGTCTCCGTCTTTTGGTAAGCCTGTGGCCCTGGACTGTGAACTTCACCAGTGCTTCTCAGAATTTTTTCCTCCCTTCAGTGGGAAAGGATGACCAGAAGGGACTAGATTGTGTATTTCCCTTCCCCCCCATAGAAGTCTAGAGTGGGGTGGAGTTGGGTATTTCCCTTCCCCCAGGTAGGTTAGGCTCTGGTAAAAGAGTTCTCCTGAGGGCAGGCCTTGTTAAAAAGAACAGAATGCTCTGGTGTATTTCAAAATGCTTCCTTTTCTCCTCCCTATGCAGGAAGCCCAAGGGGATTTTTCTCCAGTATTCACTATGAGAACCTCATAGAGCTCTTGGTTGTAAAACTCACAAAAGTGTGAAGGCCGCTCTGTGACTGGGTCTCCCTGGAGCTTCTATTTCTTGGGCTTGTCTACACTGAGCCTTCAGCAATCTGTCAATTACAGTTTAGGATTTCCTACCCTGTTATTGGTTCCCATGGTGGTTTCTGCTCCAGGATGTTGTAATTCTCTGTATCCATCTGTCTGTCTCTCCAACTTTGTGGGCAGCTGTTTGCCCAGTTATTTCACTTCTCTGACAGATATAAGAAGACTTGTTGGTTTTTCACTTTGTTCAGCTTTGCACTTATTGTTAGGATGGTGTGAAGGTTTCTAAGCTTCTTGTAAGGTAGACCAGAAACCAGAAGTCTAAAGTTTTCTTTTTTATATTTAGCTCTGTAATAAATCTGGAGTTAAATTTTGTGCATGATGTAATATGGATATCAAATTTTATTTTGTTTTTATATGGTTAGCCAAGTGGTACTACACCAATTATTGAATAGTCCATTCTTTCCTCACTTATTTTTCAGTACTGCCTCTGCAGTATATAAAGATCCTACATATATTGGAATCTGTTTCTGAGCTTTCTATTTTACTCCATTGTTCTTTCCATCGACTCCTATACCAATGCCATACCGTCTTAATTACTATATATTTTTTTTTTTTTTTTTTTTGCGGTACGCAGGCCTGTCACTGTTGTGGCCTCTCCCATTGCGGAGCACAGGCTCCAGACGCGCAGGCTCAGCGGCCACGGCCCACGCGTGCAGCTGCTCCACGGCATGTGGGATCTTCCCGGACCGGGGCACGAACCCGTGTCCCCTGCATCGGCAGGCGGACTCTCAACCACTGCACCACCAGGGAAGCCCTTAATTACTATATTTTTATAATAATAGTTCTAGATTATTATGCTGGCAATCAATTTACTGAAAGCCATTTCTTCCCATTTTTAACAGTTTCATTGAGTTATAATTTACATACTCTCAAATTCACCCACTGCAAATGTACAATTCAGTGATTTTAGTAAATTTGTAGTCGTGCCATCATCACAATTCAGGTTAAGGACATTTCCACTGTCCCATAAAGTTCCTTCATTTTGTAATTAACCCCCACACCTACCCACCACCCCTCCAGCTCTAGGCAACAACTGATCTGTTCTTTGTCTCTAAAAATTGGCCTTTTCCAGACACGTAATATAAACGGAATCACACAATATGTAGTCTCTGCGAAAGCCAATTTTTAAGTCAATCCATCTAATGTCCAATTTGCTAACCTTTATCATATTAACTAATTTTTCAAAAATTTTAAGAAATAAGCTTCTTGAATATATTAAATAATAAATAAATAAATATATTAAAATATGACAATATTCTTCTTGAGACTATTTTCTCTTATAGTCTCATATTCTCTATATAGAATATGTATATTCTAAATTACATTTTTGTTAGCAGCATTTGAAGGGATATTTGGTTTGTGGAAAGTTAGTTTATGAAGAATGTATTCCTGAATATTTTAATATAGTCTTCAATACACTCATGTATAGATTTTTATCTTTTCTCGTATATATTGCTTATAAGAATATACTAATGAAGATTATGTTATTGTAAAGTCATTAATTATATCATGAGTATACGATGATTATACCTGAGGTATATAGTCTTGAATATATCCTTGACTATATTTACTATGTTGAATATATCCTTGCTTAGAATTCTTATAACTAAAGTCAAGAAAATTGCTTATAACACATTGTGGCTACTCAGTACATCTTGCAAATTCTGTGAGTCAGTCATTTGTGTAATTAATTCTTCAGCAAATTGGCTTTTGGAAAACTGGCCATTCATTGAATTGGCCATTTGACAAATTGGCATTTGGTGAAGTGGCCAACTTGAAAATACGTCTTGATAGCTTATGAAACAAATCCTTTATCTTTCTTCTTTTTCAGATTTATGTTGGTTAATTATGCATTTCTACTTTAATGTACAAATCTTAGAGTCAGATTAAGGTCTGTGAAAAATCCTATTGGAACTTTGTTTGGAATTACACTGAATAGTAAGTCTTGCCTAATAGGTTGTTATTGGTGTCTAGAAGTTCCAGTGCTTTTGTATGTTTGTGCTGTACCCAGACTTAGACTCTTACGTCTAAAAGTTTGGGTTTGGGGTTTTCCATGTAGATAATTATGTCTGTAAATAATAATTTTTTTCTCTTTCCTTCCTTGTAACTAATTTTTTTCCTTGTGTTATTACATCTTTCTGACCTCAAGTGAAATATTGTTATGAGGAGCAATAGAATACATCCATGTCTTTTTCTTGACATCAAAGGAAATCCTGCTAAACTTCAAAATTTAAGTAAGACTGTAGATTTTTGGCTGACACTCTTTATCAGATTAAAACAGGTCCCTTCTATTTAGATAACATTTTCTTTCTTTTTTTTTTTTTAGTTATGAAAGAGTATTAAATTTTATTGAATATCTTCTGCATCTGCTGAGATTATTAGTTTTTTCTCTTTTAATCTGATAAGTGGTTACTTAACATTGATATACCCTCTGCTACTGAGTGATACATTCCTAGGATAAATCCTACTTGGTCAAGACATTATGCTTATAAACACTCCTGAAGTTGACTTGATTTAGTATTTTACATCTACATTCATAGGTAACATTGCCATATGACTTTCTTTCTTTCTTTCTATCCATCTTACAATTTCCTATTATCCTACTATCCTTGTACAGGTTTAATACCAAGGTTAACTAGCTGTATAAAACAAGTTAGTTTTTTCTTACTTTCTATTCTCTGGAACACTTTGTTTTGATGATGGATTTAGGTTCTGATTTAATTTATTTAATAATGATTACAGGTCCTTAAAGTTAGCAAATTTCCTTGAGTCAGTTTTTTTTAACTTTTTATTTTATTTTGGAGTATAGCCGATTAACAATGTTGTGATATTTTCAGGTGCACAGCAAAGCAACTCAGCCATACATATACATGTATCCATTCTCCCCCAAACTCCCCTCCCTTCCAGGCTGCCACATAACATTGAGCAGAGTTCCCTGTGCTATACGGTAGGTCCTTGTTGCTTATCCATTTTAAATATAGCAGCGTGTACATGTCGATCCCAAACTCCCTAACTATCCCTTCCCCCTACCCTTCCGCTCTGGTAACCATAATTTCGTTCTCTAAGTCTGTGAGTCTGTTTCCGTTCTGTAAATAAGTTCATTTGTATGGTTTCTTTTTAGGTTCTGCATATAAGGGATATCATACGATATTTCTCTTTGTCTGACTTACTTCACTCAGTATGACAATCTCTAGGTCCATCCATGTTGCTACAAATGGCACTATTTCATTCCTTATAATGGATGAGTAATATTCCATTGTATATATGTACCACATCTTTATCCATTCCTCTGTCGATGGACATTTAGGTTGCTTCCATGTCTTGGCTATTGTAAATAGTGCTGCAATAAACATTGGGGTGCATGTATCCTTTCGGACCATGTTTTTCTCTGGAGATATGCCCAGGAATGGGATTACAGGATCATACGGTAGCTCTATTTTTAATTTTTTAAGGAACCTTCATACTGTTCTCCATAGTGGCTGCATCAATTTACATTCCCAGCAACAGTGTAGGAGGGTTCCTTTTTCTCCACACCCTCTCCAGCATTTATTATTTGTAGACTTTTTGATGATGTATGCCTCTGCTTTTCATTTTGATAATTTTCCATTTATCTAAGTTTCCAAATGTAATGGCATAAAGTTGTCTATAGATTATTTTATGATTTTAAAATTTCTACTGCTTCTGTAGTTATGTCCCCTTTTTGCTACCCGATATTATTATTTATATATTATATTTTCTGCTTAATCTATTAATCTGATTGAAGTGTACTAAAATCTCCCACTGTAATTTTTATTTAATTTTTTTCCTTATAATTATGTTAGTTTTTACTTTAAATATTTTGAGACTATCTTATTAGGCACATACAATTTCATGATAATCATGCCTTATTTGTTAATTGTTCTATTGATCATGTAGTGTCTCACTTTATCTGCATTTTTGCCTTTTGCCTTAAATTCTATTTTGTCTGATATGAATAGTTATTTTGATTAGTATTTGCCTTGTACATATATGTATCTTATTTCTGAAAATAAGATACTGTGTGTATACTATACACACAGTTCTGTATCTAGATTTTGTGAAAAAAAAATCGTTGGGGGAAAATAACATGCACATAGAAAATGAAAAAAACATAGAGTTAATAATTATAAAGTGTGTAGCCACCACTCAGATCAAGAAACAGAATGCTACCAGCACTCCAGAGCCTCGCGTCTGCCTCTCCTTACCCATCCACTCCCCACCTCCGTGCAGAGGGAAGCATTATCTTGACTTTGTGGTATTCATTTCCTTGTTTTCCTCTATAGTTTTGCCTCCTCTGAATGCATCTCTAAACAGCAAAGTTCAGCTTTGCCTGTTTTTAAACTTTATGTTAATGGAATCATACTGTATACACTCTTTTTTGTCTTGCTCTTTTTTTCCCCCAATATTACATTTTTAAGACCTCTCCATGTGGTTGAATATAATGCACTTCGCTTTTTCCACTTGCAGATACACCTTGGAGATTGTTCCAAAGTGCTGCATGTAAGAACAATGATTTATTCAACCAGGCAGGGTCAGAGAGAAGACTTGTGAGAAATGGAGAGCAGGTGAGGAAGTGGTGGATGGAGGATTTCAGAGAATTCTACGGATACCTCTTAATGGTCAAGGCTGACTGTGGCTAGTTACAGCTCTGGCAGCACTGGCTGTTACTCTGTCATCTACAGCCCATCTGTCGGTGTCTCCTTCCACTGGGCTGGGAAGCTGCTCGGCTTATGTAGACAAGGAAGACGAAGAGCAAAGGGAACAGTTTCTTGCTTCTTCCCCCAATGCAGTGTAAGTTTGGAACATTCTTGTTTCTTTACTCTTAATACCATAACAACCTATTTATATTTCTCACCGCTTCTCGTACTTTACAGAACCCTTTCCCCTTCCCCCCCGGTCATCACGGAAACATTAGAGTAATACTCTTTTCTCAGTTAACCTTTCCTTCCAGGATAGTTTATTTTTGAGAGGAAACATTTGATAAAGCTCAGAGTAATTTTAAATACATGATTTGCCATGTTAACACTTGTCACTTATCATATGCACTTCAGTCTGACCTCCCTGCCATTCTGTTAACCTTCAGAGGCGCGTTAAAGCAAGCCATTTGCAGCCGCCCTGTGAAAACTCTGCATTTAAATTGCTTTTCCTCCTTTCCCCAAGTTTTCCATAACTATAAATAAATTTAATTACCAGTCCAAGAAGTGTAAGCAAATCTTCTATTACATTTTTTAAATCTTTTATCTCCTTCCTGTCCCTCCGCCAGATATACAGTTTATCAGGCAGCCTCCTTGCTTCTAGGGGCTCTAGTCCTCCTCAGCTCTCCACCCGCTAATAAAAATCTGAGTCTGTTCCCTTCTGTCCAGAAGGGTTTCCTGAGAGTTTCAGTCCCACCTAGCACTCCAGGGCCTACCCTGCAGACGTGAGCCTTTCTGTAAAGGAGGTAGTTGGGAACCGACGTTCGGGTCTCCTCAAATGTCTTTTTGGCCTCCTTTCATTGGCAGCAAAATGGGGCGCAGCCAAGGCTGTGTTGTCATCATGCCATGAGCGCAAATTTCCTCCTGTCACCATGAGGTCGGGTCAGATGGCATCTTGAAAAGGCGCACTAATAGCAATTCACCCTGGAGGCTCTATTCTCTTCGAAGCATAGGCATTATTTCATTTGTTATTGTTATTTTTAATTATATAATAGTGTAATCAACTATAGTCGATATGTAATACCGTGTTATCAACTATATGTTTCACTTGTTCTGGACAAGATCTTCATAATGTCAGAAAGACAGGCATTTTCCTACCTCCCCTTGATGCAGATGGGGAAATTAAGGCACATTACAAACACACACACACACACACACACACACACACACACTCTCTCCTATCTCCAGAGTTGATTCTTTGACTCCCACGCTCTATGCTTTCAAGCCATCTTCTTCCTCTCTGCTCCTTGCTTTGTCACATCCAAAGCTCCTCTGTAGTGACAGCACTGGGGTTTAGAGCAGGGGCTGATACACTCCTTCCCCAGAACTGATGGGGGAGAAGCATCCTGGTCTCTGGAGCTTTCTCTGCCTGCTGGTCCCTCCCTCAGTTTGCCCACCAGATCCTTGCTGCCCATCACATCCTCAGATTCCCGCAGTGAATCAAGGGGCCAGGCTTACTTTACCCTTTCTGATCCATGCTACCCAGAGTCATGCACCATCCCTCAGGTACCTCCCTCCTTGAGCCCAGGACTCTCAGAGGAGTGATCCGGCTGCCCGACTGCCCACCCTGGGTCTTCTGCCCATAGCACCAGCTGCCTCTGGGCCTTTAGGTTCTGGGACCTTGGAGTCGGTCTTTCTAGAATTGACCTTGGGTCAGGAGGAAGTGGGACATGCTGCTCAGATGGGAGCAGGAAGACCTAAGCAAGAGAAAGACCAAGAAGGACTGGAGAGGACCCTGACCCTTCATTCCAGGCAGAGGAGGAGAAACATTCCCCATAATCTGTCTACGAATGGCTGGCTAGGAGCAGGATAAACCCATGCACGGCATTCAGGGAAAGCTGGCAAAACTGCTGCCCACTCATAGCTAATAATAGCAATAATAGTGATGATGATAAGAACTATGTGTGCCAGACACCCTTTTAGGAGCTTTATATGGAATAACTCATTTAATCCTCCAGCAGTCCTATGCAGGAGGTAATATGATAGCTGGGAGGATTGAAGTACAGAGAGGTAAGCATGTTTTCTAAGGTCACACAATTAGTGGTAGAGTGAGGATTTAAAATCAGAGATTTGGGGCCTTCCCTGGTGGTGCAGTGGTTGAGAGTCCGCCTGCCGATGCAGGGGACACGGGTTCGTGCCCCAGTCCGGGAAGATCCCACATGCCACGAAGCGGCTGGGCCCGTGAGCCGTGGCCGCTGAGCCCGCGCGTCCGGAGCCTGTGCTCCGCAACGGGAGAGGCCACAACAGTGAGAGACCCGCGTACCGCCAAAAAAAAAAAAAAAAAAAAAAAATCAGAGATTTGGCCTCTAGAGTCCATACTCCTAACCATTACACTTGAGAATCGATGAGGCCAAGACAAAATTTGAACCTTGTTTTAACGGGTTTATAACTTGAGATGCCTTCGGCTGCGAGTATCAGAAACTTTATTTCCAAATGACTTACACGTACACCAAGGATGAACCTTGAGGACATTATGCTAAGTGAAATAAGCCAGGCACAAAAGACAGATACGTACTGTAGATTCCACTTACATGAGGTTCCTAGAGTAGTCAAGTTCATTGAACCAGAATGTAGCGTGGTGGTCGCCTGGGGCTGGAGGGAGGGGGGATGGGGAGTTCGTGTTTAATGGGTCCAGAGTTTCCATTTGGGAAGATGAAAGTTCTGGAGATGATGGTGATAATGGCTGTACAACAATGTGAATGTACTTAATGCCGCTGAACTGTACACTTAGAAATGGCTAAAATGGTAAATTTCACGTCACGTATATTTTACCACAAATTTTTTTAAAAAGAAAAAATTGACTTCTACTATAAGGAAGTTTAAAATGATCACACAGCACACAAAGGCCAGAGATAAGGCAACTCCGTAGCGTGTGATCAGTGGCTCAGTGACATCATGGAGGACCCAGAGCCATTTCCATCTTTCTCCCTGGCCACTTCTGGGTGAGTGTCTGGCTCTCCTCATGGTCACATGATGGTTGCTGCAACTGGACACATCACATCCAGACATGACAAAATATAGAGGGAAGAGAGACCATTTCTTCCTGGGGAGGAATGGGTTTCCTTAGGAGAGAGGACACATTTCCCAGAAGACTCTCAGCACATCCATCCACATTTCACTCTCCAGAATGACATCACCCGCCCATGTCTAGGGGGACCAGCAGGCCCATCTTGGACCAATAACGACTTGCCCTTTGGAGCTGGGACCAGAGCCAGCATCCCCTGAAGTTGAAGACCGCATGAAGTAGGTCGAACCAGAACAAGATAGGCTCTGTTAGGAAGGTGGGGGTCAGAGAGGATGCTGAAAAGACACCCAACCATGTCTGCTGCAACTTTGTAAAATAATACTTAATAAGGTCATTTATTAGTCATGTTCACCACAATTGTGTGGCACCCACTAAAACATGTGGCTCGAGTACCTGTTAGATTAAGCTGTTCTAAGGTTTTGGCGTTTTGTTTTTCTAATCCTTGCAACACTATCTCTTCTGTAGCTCATTTGGTGCAATCATCTTCTCATAATGGCTTAAAAATATAAAAGTTGCTGCGGTTATCAGTGCAATTTTCATAATAGTCACTAAACTTCTTTTTCACTGGAGAAAGTTTAGGGCAAGGAAAGAAGGGAGGAGATACATGGAAGAGGTGAGCATGGACTGAAGCATCCCGAAGGAGCAAATCACTACCCAGTCCCCACCCACCCCTGCGCACACACACGCAGTGGACAACAGTGACAGCCTTGGCTACAGAGCCAGAAACTGGGTCCCAAACGTGGCTAGGATAAAATAGGGACTGTTGACTTTGGGCAAGTGACTTAATCTTTTCAAACCCTAATGTCTTTATCCTAAAAGCAGGTGAGAGCAGTGTCGGACTGTACACGTTAAGAAGTTGTTGTGAGGGACTGAAGTAATCCTGGGCTCTTCCCTTTCCCTCTCCACCACTTGCCTTCAGCTGCCAGGTCCTCCTGGTCTCCCTCTAACACCCGGGATAGTCACCCCTTCCTCTCCATCATCATCTTGTGTCACCACCCTGTACCTGGACTTGCTGTAATAATTCCCTAACTGGCTTCAGGTCTCTAATCTTCAGCCTCTCCAGTCCATTCGCCCCGCAAGTCTAAGAGAAACCTCTCAGAAACACACATCTGATCATACTGTCCTTCTGTTGTTGACGGGATGAAGCCAAACCCTGTGGTGTGGGCCACCAGGCCCTGGGACGGGGTCTGCCTGGCTCCCTGGTCACGCACCTTCCACCTGCTCCCAGCCCCGCTGTCCCTGCACTACCTGGATGCACCTCGCACCCTTGTTTACACTTCTCCATTCATCGGAAATGCTGTCCCTCTCGCCTGCCAGGCAAATACATCCTCTTTTTTAGTGGAGTTTGGAGTCAACTGGCTCCAAATTCCGTCTCAGCTCTAACCAGTTGTGAGACCTTCGGAAGTAGTAGCCTTACCCTTCTGATTCTCAAGCTCACGACAGGTCCGGTGCTGCTTACAGGGTCGTGAAAATTAGACCACAGGCAGGGACGGCGCCCAGGACAGCTCCCGGCTCCTGGTAAGTTCCTCCAAAGATAGTTGTTATTGGCACTTCCTCTGGGAAAAATTTCCAAGCCCCTCGAACAGTCCCTTCTTCACTTCCACATGGAACCCTTTCTGTAGACCTACTCCAGCAGCCCTAACATGTTTGGAAATGAGGGTAGCACTTATTCCAGTTCAAGGTTCCCCCCATCCTCACCCCCCACCCTGGACCATAAGCTCCTGGAGGGCAGGAACTAGCTTATTTACCTTTGAATCCTCACATCCAGTCCAGGGTGTTTCACAGGGCAGGTGCTTCCCTAAGTGTGTGTGTCTACCCCGGACCAGTTAACAACCCATCGACTGCTTTCCTGGAAAATCATCCTTGTGCCCAGCCCCATACAAGGAGGCTTTGGCCGAACTTCTCCAGGGAGATGCCAGAATCCCGTCTGTACTCGGGGGTAAAAGCCTGGTAGGTATAATAACCTTGACTTCCATCAGTCCGGGTCCCCTGGGTAATCCAGTTGGGTCCCCCAACATGCCTGGGTGACCCCACTGTCTTCCCTGCCCACCACCATCTAAGACTGAAGGTCAACTTATTTAAACACCCATACCAACACCCAAATTGCTTTTCCCTCTCTCCTTTCCTCTGGTGAACAGAAAGTAGCACCCCAGGGCCATTGTGTGTCCTCGGTATCTCCCGAGTCAATTCGTTGGCCTTGTTTTCAGATGAGGCAAGTCCTTCCTCACCTGACTAGGCCTCCAGCAAGGTCTCGGGAAGGAGGGGCATGAGGATCTGGCCTCGGTAAGCAGGGGTCAGATTGTTGGCTGGGTTCCTGCAAACAGTCTTCATGTCCACAACTTTCTTTTTTTTCTCCTGAGCCTGTGGACAAGGCTAGACAGAAAGTCTGGCTTACCTCCACTCCTCCCCCCAAGCCCACTACATTTTTATATTGCTCCGAGGTTAATAGCCATGTCGTGTGGGGTCATAGAAGACATCTGTGTCTCAGATAATATGCTTACGGTGATTACCACACATAATTGGCTGACCTTCCCTCATTCTTTCCCTGCTACAGGCCACGGCTGATAGGATGAACAAGCCACAAGAGTTTATTTTCCATCACACATCATTGTGCTGCTGAGCAAATATGTTAGCAAGCTTTGAATGAGCCACCTTTTCAAGCTCTAGGTTTTCAGAGTTAAAATAGGAAGCCATGACCAACCCAATAATATTAGATTTTAAATCAGCTTTGGGCCACCCTACTCAGAGCACTATTGAGGGTCTCCTGGAAAACCAGGTTTGGAGCATAAACACTGTAGAATCCTCTTACCTTCAACATCATCCTTCTTCACGTTACTTTGGGGGGACTGGGGAATCTTGATACTCCTTGTTGCAGCCTCTGGGTCTTTAGAGGGAGAGAAAAATTAGCCCTTGGGTGCCCAGCCAACACTGGTCCCAAAGGGTAAATGGAGTCCAGCCTTCTGAAGTCAGCTCATCCCATCGTACCACTGGCCGCACGGGGCCCAGTCGCCAGCTCCTGCATCTGTCCACCATCACAGGTCCACATGGTCTCAACAAAGCACATCCTAAGCTCTCAGCAAATAGATCCCTCCTTCTGTGAAGACAACAGATTCCTGATCCAAGAGAGAATGGAAAACTAGGAGACTGAAATGAAAAAATTCCCCAAAGCAAACTTCAAAATGTTACATTAAGATTTTAAAACTTTTTAATAATGTTTTACCTTAGCTCTATTCCATCTATCTAGCAATTAATCCATCAGCCTTCACATAATACACACCTACAGGAAACGCGATTACACATCTCTGGGCTGGATTCCACTGTGAATTACTAATACGATAACACTCGGGAATTCCAAGCTCCTGCGTCATGCAGCATCCCCTCTGCCCACCCCACCCCTCCCCAGTAAGTTCTTGTGTGTCTCGGAGGACAAGGGCGGGGCTCAGTGGCTCCCCTGGGATTGGGTCCTAGGCCCTGGGGAACCAGCCGGGGTCTAACTCTCAAGTGGCACCACCTCACCCAGATCTAGAATCACAATGTTTGCACTTAAAACTCACGTCAGCTCTCCAGACCTCTACAGTGCTACACCTTGGGAAGATTAACTGGAAAGCAAGTGTCGACAAGAAAGTTTTCTGCCACAGTTTATCACATGAGTGTTGCTTCACAGTCATTTTAATTTGTGCAACAACCTAAACTGGGTTCTAGTTGCCACTTAGAGAAATCCACCTGGAATTGTCAATTCACCAACGTTTCATGTAAGTCATCCACGTCTTCTGTTGGCAGGGGAGGGACCAAGGAGAAAGGCGGGGGGAGAGATTGCAACTGCTTAACAGAAAAATTATACATATTCTGAACATATGGGTGATCTTTAGAAAATCTCAGCATCACTTCATAATTATATACTACAAGTTTTAATTAACTAAAGCTCTGCAAATCATAATGCCTTATTAAAATGCAATTAATCCTTTGATTAAAAAACAAAAAGCACAAGTATTTACAACAAAAACACAAGTAGAATAATTACAAATATCATGTACCCATTTCTTTTATTTGGGTGTCACTTATGATGTTGCCTGCTCCCTTCATTAATTCAAACACACACATTATCTCACATCCACAGCAGCGTGAGTGACAGTGGCCACCAAACACACAGCACTATATCCTATTGATTTCGGCAAATCCTGAACAATGCCATTTGCATGCTTGTTTCTGTAATAATAAAGATATGCCATTCAGAATTAAAGCCCGGCCAGGCTAGTGGCAACTAATTGTGTTGTATGTAATGAGTGCAATTTCAATTTGATATCACCCTCAGCTTTTCTTGCCGCACTCGCTAAGTACTTTCAAGTCTTTGTGGGGAAATAATTGATTTTTTTGTGCTGTGGGCACAAGAAAATTATTATGATCTTTTGAATAATGCCAAAGAAAAGACCATGAATGATTTAAATTGGTATATGAAGAAGGCTTCACTGTGGATGGCAGCTTGACTGACAACCTGCTAATGCAGTATCTAGATTAGCAGTTTTTAAGGAGGAAGCTAATATGAAACTAGTAAAACAGAAAAGGCTGCTACCAGGATTGGGTGGTGGCACGGTGGTGGCAGTGAGGGTTGTTGTTCCATTTTATTTGTTATCCAGGGAGGACCAACAATTTGGGGATTTCAGGCATGACACGATTACATGATTGCCTGGCCCTCACCACTGAGGGTATGTTTCCAGTGATAAATGAATGACACGTTTGAAATGGGCAGACAGGCGAGAGCTGAAGCGGGATTGTTAGCATGACTGCAGTTCAGCTGGGCAGACACAATCGCGGTGGGCAGATCCCTGGGTCTGAAACATGAAAGTTAGTTGCCATCTTCTTCTGACATCCAACTCCGGGCAGAAATTGGGAGCAGGGTGGTAAGGGAGCTACTTTCTTTATTCCTTAGTCTTTCCATTAGGAACAACCGCTCAATCCCACCGTGAGCGTGGCGTGGGTCTAGCAGGAGAGCTGAAGTCCTTTTCTTAACCTGGATGATAACAGGGAAGGAAATCTAAACCTCAGACAGGTTTCCTTTGTGCCCACGAAATCTCAGATCTGCAAACCCAACCGGGACAACTGGTCCCCCTCCCCTTTCTCCCGCCTCCCCTTTCTCCCGCCTCCCCACCCCCCAGCTGAGCCTTTGCCCCCAATGTGGCAGCCTCGACTTCAACAAGGAGGAAATAAGCACCTTAGAAGGATGGCTCACCAATTCAAAACACAATTCCACCTTAAAATGCACCCACCTTCCAAATCTCATTCTTCAGAGGAGGGAGTGTTGTTAATTTACTTGGTCATAACTAAATAGTTTCTAATCTGGAGCAGGAGGCTGCTGGGAATATTGGACAGTTTAAAGGTTAATCACCATCGCCTGGTTACACAAGTGAGGCAGAACTAATTCCTCCAAAGGCAAATGGCTTTTGCAGTTTTATCAGCAGTGCAGATTAGAAGTGTTAATATACAGAACAGAATGGACGCTTAAGGGCCGGTTTTCCCCTTATCGGCAAACTTTGCAACAGAACTCAGCTCCCACACAACCTCTGCACTTCTATAATAAGGCCCCTTATTTTGCCTCTCGAGCAGAACTATCAAACAATCCTGTCCAAACCACTGCCACCAAAATCAGGGTATTACAGACCACGGCTAATTGGAAGATCACTATAATGAAGGAAAAGATAAAATACTTTGGCTGTTGGCCTAAAATGTGGATCAACGCAACATAGGAAGCTATCTTGCTATGTCACATTCTAAGAGATTTACATAAACAATAAACTCAATCCAACCGTCCCCCCCCAAAATACATCTTTGTTTACAGTAAATGCAACGTAAAACCGGACTAGAGGAGGCGGGAGAGGGGCTTTACATAGGCAATATGATTAGGCCAGCAGTTTTGCAACCGTGCAGGAGAACAGGGACTGTGTGTATTTCCTCTCTTGCAATCAGCAGGGAGAAAGTGGTTTTTAATGTTCTCCACGCTTCCTATATCATAGATATTTAAATATTTGGACCACTCAGTATGCTAAAACGCTATACCCGCCGCACAAATTGACCTCCGTATTTCTACTAGGGTGGCAGCTGCCCTTCCAGGGCAGGAGGAAGGCAAGGACGTGGAAGGGGAGGGTTAAAAGGCTGCCACAAGCTGGTACCCAAGTGACTTGGTGGGTTTTCCTTTGGTGACTGGGGGAAGGAGGGGTAGATGCAGGTGTGAGAGGGTGGTGTTTTAAGAGAGCAAAATTAGAGACCACCAACCTCATCAAGCAGGGACTGAAATGTTTCCTTGATGGGAAATCCCTTATTATAACAAGGCCAAACATTCCAGGCACGTGAGGAAGAGACTCTCTGGGGGGCATGCACTAAAAGCAGATCCATCCAGGCGATGCATTCTGGAGTAAGGTTTCCTTTTTCCCGGGTATACCAAGCAGCCTGGATGAACCCATCTCCCAGGCATTGTTCAGTGATTTTTCACCTCTGGCTGCTGGCTTTTCCCTGGACCCCAACACACCTATCTTTCCTGAGCCTTGGGGTAGCTAAAAAGGTGGGTTCCTGGGACTTCCCTGGTGGTGCCATGGTTAAGGATCCGCCTGCCAACGCAGGGGACACGGGTTCGAGCTCTGGTCTGGAGGGATCCCACATGCCGCGGAGCAACTAAGCCCGTGCGCCACAACTACTGAGCCCACGCGACACAACTACTGAAGCCTGAGCGCCTAGAGCTTGTGCTCCGCACCAAGAGAAGCCACCGCAATGAGAAGCCCGCGCACCACAACGAAGAGTAGCCCCCGCTCGCCGTAACTAGAGAAAGCCCGTGCACAGCAACAAAGACCCAATGCAGCCAAAAAGAAAAAAAGTGGGTTCCTGTCTGCAATAGGCATCCGTCATTCTCTTAGTCAATTTCTCACTCTTTTTATTGTGCAAGCTCCTATAAGAAGGAGCCATGGCTTCTGCCTGAATGGCCCACAGCACCTGGATGAGTGTTCCCTTTAGGTACCTCATAATTTACACCAACTGACTAATGAGCTCAATATATATTTATTGAATGCTGTAGAGGGTACAGGCTGCCTACAAGGAACTAGTGAGCTTACAGGGGCAAGCCAAGACTAGCCCCTCAGAGATAGTACACTCCAGGAGACAAATGGCCACAGGATAAAAGGGAAAATGTGATGTGAAAGTGTGGCTAAGTGTGAACTACCCAGCCAAGGTAAGAAGCGTTCTGGGAGTTGAGGAGGGTGAGGCCTATGTGGTCTAAGTGATCAAGGGCCTTGAATGGGGCCCATAAGTCATTCATTCACTTAGTCATTTTTTTCACTCAACAAACACTTGCTCTGCTCCTACTGTGTCCCCAGCAATGTTCTAGACACCAGGCATGCCAAGATGAGCAGAGTAAGGCCCTTGTCATCAACATGCTCACCATGGGAGAAGAGTAGGAGAGGCTGACACATAAGCCAATGATCCCAATACATAGGGGCCTTGGCACTCCCAGATTTAACTTCTGACACTTTGGCTCATGTTAGGAGTCAGTGTTAAGCCACTGGTGAATTCAGACGTTGATGTCAGCTACTCTCAATCTGAGGTTTCCAAAGAGAGGCTAATGAAACTCTTAATAAAGGGTATGCTGAAGTTATCTCAATATTGTAAAATCCATGTAGAAGTCATAGATTTAACTATCACAAGCAGAGTAAATATCAAGCGTCTACTTTTGGCTGGAATAGAGCGAGTTCACGTGGCATTTCTTGGTGGTCAGACCTTGATTGGCAGTTCTAACTGTTTAGTAACAACGGGAAAGGAGTTACTTAAAATGTCATTTGTTAACAAATGTTGGAGGGGGTATGGAGAAAAAGGAACCCTCCTACACTGTTGGTGGGAATGTAAATTGGTGCAGCCACTGTGGAAGACAGTATGGAGGTTCCTCAAGAAACTAAAAATAGAGTTGCAATATGATCCTGCAATCCCACTCCTGGGCATATACCCAGATAAAACTATAATTCAAAAAGATACATGCCCCCCAATGTTCACAGCAGCACTATTTACAACAGCCAAGACATGGAAACAACCTAGATGTCCGTGAACAGATGAATGGATAAAGAAGATATGAGATATATGTGTGTGTGTGTATACACACACATACAATGGAATATTATTCAGCCATAAAAAAGAATGAAATAATGCATTTGCAGCAACATGGACGGGCCTAGAGGTTATAATACTAAGCAAAGTAAGTCAGAAAGAGAAAGACAAATACCACATGATATCACTTATACTTGGAATCTAAAATATGACACAAATGAACATATCTATGGAAGAGAAACAGACTCACAGGCAGAGAGAACACACTTGTGGTTGCCAAGGAGGAGGGGTGGGAGAGGGAAGGATTGGGAGCTTGGGATTAGCGATGCAAACTATTATATATAGAATGGATAAACAACAATGTAGAGCACAGGGAACCATACTCAACAACCTGTGATAAACCACAATGGAAAAGACTATGAGAAAGAACAGATACGTACAACTGAGTCGCTTTGCTGTACAGCAGAAGTTAACACAACACTGCAAATCAACTAGACTCCAATGAAATTTTTTAAATAAATAATACATACATAAAATGCCATTTGTTTGATGGACTGTATCTTTTAAAATATAGTGGCCAGGGGGTAAACTAATAAAAAGATGGAGACAGAAAGTTAGGAAAGCAATGATCTTTATGCATGGCTTGTTGTCTAAGCTATTTAATTGACCCAGTGTTAAAATTAGAAGTTTTGGTGTCCTGTTAATGAAGCAAATTATTCCTCAGCGCTTTTTTGTAAGTAAGTGCAGTTGTACACATGCATCTCCTTCTGTTTCCAGCTGGAACAGCTCCCTGACACCTCACCAGCTCAGCTGACCATCTGAGGCCTGGAACTTGGCTGTCCACGCTGTGAGTGGCCATGGATGCTCCTCCACTGAAAGTTAGTGGTTACCTGTGCTCACCTGGCTACAATGATGAACACTTCCAGGCCCTGCCCAGGCTTCACTTGCCTCTTCTGGGCTAGATCCCTTCCTGTAAGCTCAGCCTCGGATAGGACCAAGTCTGATCATTAGTAGGTAAATTTGCAGAGAGTCAGAGAAAGTCTCCAGTTGCTACTAGCCCAGGGTAGACTTTTGTAACTGGGCTTCCTACCTGATTCTCTGATTCTCTCATCAGATATTTACCGAGTAGCTATTAGGAGCCAGGTACTGTGCTAGGCTCTATGGCTATAAAAAATAATAAGGGACCTCCCTGGTGGCGCAGTGGTTGAGAGTCCGCCAGCCGATGCAGGCGACGCGGGTTTGTACCCCAGTCCGGGAAGATCCCACATGCTGCGGAGCGGCTGGGCCCGTGAGCCATGGCCGCTGAGCCTGCGCGTCTGGAGCCTGTGCTCCGCAACAGGAGAGACCACAACAGTGAGAAGCTTGCGTACCGCAAAAAAAAAAAATTTTTTTTAATAAAATAAAATAAAAAGTAATAAGGAGGGGACTTCCCTGCTGGCGCAGTGGTTAAGGATCCGCCTGCCAATGCAGGGGACATGGGTTCGAGCCCTGGTCTGGGAAGATCCCACATGCCACGGAGCAACTAAGCCCGTGCGCCACAACTACTGAGCCTGAGCTATAGAGCCTGTGAGCCACAACTACTGAAGCCCATGTACCTAGAGCCTGTACTCCACAACAAGAGAAGCCACCACAATGGGAAGCCTGCGCACCGCAATGAAGAGTAGCGCCCGCTCGCTGCAACTACAGAAAGCCCGTGCAGCAACAAAGACCCAAAGCAGCCAAAAATAAATAAAATTTTAAAGAAATTTTAAAACAATTAATAATGAATACTACTCTCTTCCCCCAAAGAGCTCTTGTCATTTTGAGGAGGTGTACCCATAAACAACGACACCACCAGTGTGATAAGGGTTCAGTGATAATATAGCAAGGACTTGTGAGGGAGAACCTAAGTCTATCTGGGTTTTCAGCAAAAGCTTCCCCAAGTAGGTGGTGCTGGATCTGAGCTTGAAAAATGGGTATGTTCACCTGGTGTCAGAGAATTTGGGGGTTCCACAAGTTGTAGAAAAGGTGTTGGGAAGGGAGGGTTGGAAATGATACTCAGAGGAGCAGAAATAGTGTGTAGCAAGGCTCAGAAGAGTGGGAAGTTCGCAGGTGTCATGGATGTTGAGTTGGGCTCTCTAGCGTTCCTAAGGGCAAGAAGGCCGTGATGAGCCTTACGGAGAAAATATATGTTAGTTAAGCTTTGTTCGGGCATAAGTTATTGTGCTATCGGCCATGAGTTCAATGTTAATGAATCACCATAACATAACATTGTAAATCAAGTATAACTACACTTCAGTAACAAATAAATAAATAAATAGGGTATCTTTGAATAGAACCACATAAACCAAGGTTATCTGGTACTCACCAACTGATGAAAACGTGAGCAGAGGCTCGCAGGACCCTAACCCCGTATATCCCCTAGTAGCAATGGCTCAGTATTTGTGATTTCAGTGCTTCCGGTGACTTTATAGAACATAACACCTATGAATAATGAGAATTGACCATGAATAGGATAAGTGATTCGTGGAGGGAGACAGAGGCCCCAGGCACTTTGGAGTTGGAGTTTCCAAAGCTTGCAGGAAGTGGTTTGGTGATAGCAACTCCTTCACATAAAGACAAACTGTGTGGGGCTTTTGGAAACACTTACAAAGATGTTCCTTATCATTTTTTGAGAGATCTTTTCCTGTCTTTAGAGGATAAGGCCCAAGGTCTTAGCCCATCTTGGTTCCCAGTTCAGGTTATGGGATCCACTCCGGTGAGTCTCCTTCCAGTGTTTCAGAACTAGAACCTGCTTTGGCTTGGCCAGTTCCCTTCTCCCTTCCTGCCGTTTCTTGTCTCTCAGCCCAAACACGCAGTTGTCTGCCAATTCTCTTTTCAGATGCCAATTGCTCATCTGCCCAGACTTCCATGTGTAACCTGCCCATGATTTCATTTAGTCTCTGCAACTGGCTCTGTCCTCAAGTGCCTGTTCCACTCACAAGACACGTCCAGTGGCAGGTTCCAGCCCTCTCCAAGAGCCCCCTCCTGCTACAATGGCGAGGTCAGGGTTGGGATCAGTGCTCAGTGGCTGTGAGAAAGAGAAACTTAAAGAGAGGGCTGATCACTAAAAGGATATGGAGGCATCTTATAGAAATAAAGGAAATTCAGGCCTCTTGAAACTGAAGCTGGTGATGAGGAAGCCGTGGGGGGGCCACAAAGTTTCCCTCCCCCACCCTCCCCAGCCCTCTGTGTCTCTCCATCTCTCTGCACCTGTCTTTCCCTCTATCCATCCTCCTTCCCTCCCTTCCCACTTTTTCTTATCCTCAGTTTCTCTCTCCCAGTCTGCTTTATTCTCTTTGCCGACCATCTTGCTCTGCTTCCCCCGCCCCTCTAACTCCCCTCTATTTCTGGCTTGCATGTGGCTTGAATCTGCCCTGGCATTAATTCCAACTCCCATTCTACATGGGGTTTATCTCAAAGGCCCACTCCCAAATACTCCTAGTTTGCATATACAAGGGAGCCCCTGATAGGCTGAGCTCCCCAGCTTGAACGAGCTTCTCTTAAGTCAAGTGCCGTCCCTGGTCCAGTCAGCTGCAGCTGGAGGGAGGAAAGGATAAGGCAAGTCACGGCCATCTAAACCTGCTCCTTCCGAGGGCCTGTGGGCAGAACTCAGTGCCCAGAAAAGGGAACAGCTATCTTCAGTCATTTCATACCTCAGGCCATATTCTGAAATATGAGGAAACTGGATGGTATTAGGGATCCTTATTTAATCTTCCATGTTGCCTCATTGTGTGAAGGAGAGAGTGGACAAGTCATTCATGAAACTTCATTTTGGGGTGTATGTCTGTCTTCTGGGAAGAAAAGTTCAGCCCAACCTCTGGCCCAAGCCGTCCTCTCCTGTCTGAAATCCCTACTGTCTTTCATTAGCCCTTCAGGAGGAGGAACAGAATTGGCAACCAAGGACTACTGTCTCCTTCAGGGAGGTCTCGAGTGGCTTGAGGGTGTTCCAGGGAGCGATTTCAGCATTTCTATGGCACAGACGGGTCAATCAGGGAGCTGGAGGAACAAGGCTGAGCCATCTCCAGACAGGAAGGTGACCTCTGCAAGGTCTCTCTGAGGCCAGGCAGATAAACCTCAGAAGAGCAGAGATTAGCGACCGTCTGGACCCAAGGTGGGGCTGAATGAGGTCACGTCTCAAGGCAAGCTTCAGCCCTTTCAGGTGAGGCCCTGCTGGCAAGAGAGGAAACTTCTCCCCTCTGCCCTCCAGGCCTCTGCCTCTGTCTGCAGTGAGGACAGAATATCTCTGAGCTCTCTTCCCACCCAGAGGGTGTGGGGGGAACTTCGTGCTCACTGTACAGGTTGTCTCCCCACAGGAGGAGGGGAAGCTCTTAGAGCCTGGCAGTCACCGTACGTGAAAGGCTCACGGACACCTGCCCACTTCCTCTTTTACTTCCTGCTTCACGTCGGTGTGGCCGTGGGGTCTGGGATACCCAGTCAGCTTATCACTTGGGCATTAGCAGCCCTGGCACATGAACTATTTTGTCTTGCTCTTTTTTCTCTACAAATGTGCTTCAAATTGGCCTTTCCTAGCACTGCACACTTAGGTTCTGGGAGAAAAGGAAGAGCAGTTGCCACTTTGATCTGAAGCCTAAACCAGTTCTCCAGCCCTGCTGTTATCAGAGTCCTACTGGGGGGGTATCGAGTATTGCCTCAGACACTCTTAAAGCTGTATTTTGTTTTACACTTGGCTACTGATTCTTGAGCTGCTACTTAATCCATCAGAATCTCAGAGAAGGTCAGACAGGAAAAGACAAATACCGTATGACCTCACTTATTTGTGGGAGAGTAGATCTTAAAAGGTCTCATCACACACACACACAAAATGTGTAACTATGTGAGGTGATGGATGTTCACTAAACTACTGTGGTGATCATTTCTATATATATATATATATATATAAAATCATTATGTCATACACCTAAAACTAATACAGGGTTATATCTCAATAAAATTGGGGTGGTGGGGAAAGAATCTCAGAGAGGGAGGAGGTATCTACTGCAATATGCTTAGGAGACACAGACCTGAATGTGCAATGTATGTGGGAGGTAACTCTTAATTTGTTTCACCAATGATTTTATCCCACATGCTACCTAAATTAACACAAGTAAAAAGGTGGGATGCCTTAGAGATGCCTGTCTTCCTTACTCCTTGATGGAGGAATGAAAAAGTTAAGAGACAGACACGGTGCGGGGGGGGGGAATGTGGGTTTGTGGTTTGGGTTTTTTTTTTTATTATTCAGAAACTTTATTTTAACGCTTCTGATGAAAATCTTCATCAGAAGATTTTCTCAACTGGAACATCAGATAAATTCAGGTTATGCGATTTATTCTCTTTTACCACCTGCTGTTCTCACATACGCCCTACCCATTACCTGGGTAGCACGATGAGAAGCTGGGAGGGCTTCCCCTGAAGGCAGTGGGGCAGGTAATTTCAGGACCCCTGCCCTGGTGGGCTTTTTCTCTTTCTAGGAGGAAGAGTAGGGGGGCTCTGAGACCCTGAATATACCCTGAAGGCTTTCTCGAGTTGGGCTCGACCCTCTCCCGGAGCTGCCTGTGCTGTGTTAGGAGATTTTGTCTCCTGAAGATCTTTCTGGAAAGTGGAGTCTGTCCTGCTTTGCTGCATTTGACAATCAGAAACAGGCAAGCTAGAACCTGACTGGTAACAGAACCATACGTGGCTCATCCTCAGCCACAAACCCAGTTTCCTCCACCTTAGCCTTTAAAAACTTTGCTCAAGTATATACTCATTATACAAAATTCAGAAAGTTCAATTAAGGAAAAAGAAAAGAACCACCTGAGACCCCTCTTGCTGGATGACCACTGTCAACATTTTGATATATATCCTTTTAGACCTTTGTCATTCATATATGTGATATTTATTTACCAAAAAAAGAAAAAAAATGGAATCATAGTATGCAATGCTCTTTTGTAACCTGCCACTTAACATCTAAAAATATATTGTGAATATATGTCCCTCGTGATAGATATGTGCCCACAGCATCATCTGGAATGGTTGCAGACTACTCCAAGGCATGACTGTACCCTCATTTATTAACCCACCCCATCAGTGGGTGATTAGGGCTTCTCCAGGGTTCTGGTGCTGCTATAAACAACAGTGCAATAAGCAGATCGTTGTACTTTCACCTTTGGACACGATTTGGTTATTTCCTGTCAATACATTCCAAGAAATGCAGCTGCCCAGATAGAGCATATACTTGTTGAAGGCTTTATCATATATACCCCCAAAGGTCACCGATCTCCACTGCCGCAGCAGTGTATGAGGAGGCCTGTTTCCCCACTCCAAGACCAACATTTGGCGTCATCTCTCCCGCAGAACAGCAGTTGAAGGATCACGCATGTACGGAAGGAGGTGGGTAGGGACAGGAGAATCGGCTCCACCCCAGCAAGTCAAGGCTCTCCCCTGGACCCAAGTCTCCTTTGTAAAAGCATCTGATGGGCGTAAGAACAAGCGAGTCCTCCAGCAACCTGGGCTCGGGACTGTGGGCCTCTCGCCGACGTGGCCTGGCCCCTCTCCCAGGGTTTGGGCTCCTAACAATGACCAAGGCTCAGGCCATTGTTCCTGCCTCCCATCCAGGTTGTACCCCATCTCCCTCCTCTGGCCAAAGTCCCACTGCCCTCTGGGGTAAGTCAGGGCTGGCCAGAGGGCAGCAGGAAGCACTTGGAAAGAGAATTCCTAACGCACAAATCTTTGCAGCTTCCCCAGAGAGCTGCGCTTTCACAAACCCCCTTGTGGTTCCCTCCTTTGGTCCTGGCTGGCTTTCTACAGCTGGTTTATTGGAAGTTTGGAGCTTCCTTGTCAGTAAGTTTAAAAAAGGAGATCTGTGGGCTTCCCTGGTGGCGCAGTGGTTGAGAGTCCGCCTGCCAATGCAGGGGACACGGGTTCGTGCCCCGGTCCGGGAAGGTCCCACGTGCCGTGGAGCGGCTGGGCCCGTGAGCCATGGCCGCTGAGCCTGCGCGTCCGGAGCCTGCGCTCCGCAACGGGAGAGGCCACAACAGTGAGAGGCCCACGTACTGCAAAAAAAAAAAAAAAAAAAAGGAGATCTGTTAAATCACCCAGCAAGTCACAGAGCTAATCAGAGACCACAGAACCTGGAGAAAGAGGAACAAGGTAGAAAGCAAATGGCCCCCACTGCTCCATTGATCTATTTCTCCTTTAAGCTGCTCTGTCTTACCTTGCTCCACGAAACAGTGGCTCACTCCAGCCTGCCAGGAGGATGGCTCTCCCGCCAATCTGCATATTATGGTCCACAGAGACTTGAGTCTTCAGGGGCAGGCAGTTGACTTATGGGAAGCAGATCTTCAATTAGCTTCATTCCGGCCTTCTTGAGGCTCTCCATCCACTCCAGTTTGGTCCCTAATTCATTAATCCTCCACATCCCAGCACTTGCCTGATCCCATCACTCTTACCTATCCTACATTATTGTACTCCTTTATGTACCACTGACTACTCATTTGATAATAGGTGGCCCTGGGCCTTGTACCAGGAGATATGCAGAGGGCAATATGGGTCCTTCTCTCCAGCCGGGGGTCATGCCTGACTCTTGGGGACATGAGGATGAAGCAGCAGAAAGAGAAAGGACAATGAGGGAGAGGTTTACAGTCTCACCAGGGTAAGGAAGCTTCTCGTTTTCTGGTTCTTGTGTCATTATAGAGAAGTGTTCAAGCTTTTCCCAGCTGCATCTTCAAAAAATGCTATAGCGTTAGCTGCATCTCTGGGGTCTCACTCCTCTGGAGGATGATGCAGGGGAAGGTCCACCGAGGGAGCTGCCTTGTCTACACACACTTCACTAGGACGTGATGAGCAAGAGTTTTGCCAGAGTACTGGGCAGGCATTTAGCACATTTTAAACAGGATTTGCCAAACTCCGGAGCCAGAAAGGACTTAACGATTATTCTTGTCTAACTGCATCATTTCTTTTCCTTGCCTTCCTTCCTTCTTTCCTTCCTCCTTCCCTCTTGCTCTCTTTCTCTCCTCTTTTCTTCCTCCCTCCCTTCCTTCCCTCCCTCCCTCCCCCTTTCTTTCTTCTTTCTTCCTTCCTTTCTTTTTTCTTCCTTCCTTCCTTCCTCCCTCCCTCTCTCTCTCTTTTTCTTTCTTTCTCTTTCTCTCTTTCTTTCTTTTCTCTCTATTTCCATAGCTATCCAGGGAAGTGAGTAGTGCAATGGAAAGAATGCTGGCCTTAAATGCAGAAACCAGGAGCCTGGTACTAGCCAGGGACTTAGCTAACTGGGTCAGAGAGGAAGGTGAGAAAGCCCCAAGTGGGCCCCTGAGGGCATGTGGCCTCCAGAACCCAGGGCTGAGGGATCCAACCTCACGGGTGGGGTCCTGAGAGTCCTCACAGCCCAGATTTTAATGGCAGGGCAGCATCTGGGGAGCTGTTACAGGAGGTCCCAGTGAGGCTCCGCCGATCCACAATAGCTCACAGTCTGCGCCCTGGAGAAAGTGGCCAGGACCATGCAGGGCCCTGCATGCAGGAGCCCCGCTTTTGACCTGCAGCTTCTTGTTCCCTTTGCCATAAGCTATGCTTTCTCTCCTAGCACCCTTATCCATCAGGCTAGTCTCCTTTATCTCTCTCAAGTTCACTACCACTCAGCCCTGCCCTTCTCTCAGGCTCTAAGGTGCCAGGAAGATCGTATTAGACTTTTTTTTTTTTTTTTGGCTGTGTTGGGTCTTCGTTGTTGCACACGGGCGGCTTTCTCTAGTTGCAGCTAGCGGGGGCTACTCTTGGTTGCGGTGCACGGGCTTCTCATTGCAGTGGCTTCTCTTGTTGCGGAGCACGAGCTGTAGGCGCACTGGCTTCAGTAGTTGGGGCACATGGTCTCAGTAGTTGTGGCTTGCGGGCTCTAGAGCTCAGGCTCAGTAGTTGTGGCCCATGGGCTTAGTTGCTCCGCAGCATGTGGGATCTTCCTGGACCAGGGATCAAACCCGTGTCCCCTGCATTGGCAGGCGGATTCTTAACCACTGTGCCATCAGGGAAGTCCCTCATATTAGTCCCTCTTAATCCCACCTCCTCCATGAAGACTTCTCTGATTGCTTCAGCACACACAGCACATCACCGGCAGCACTGATGGGCTCTTTAACCGTGTTGTGTGTGTCTCCCTCCGGTCCACCCTGGAAGGAGCCAAGGTTTCTCCTTCACTTGTAGGCTGAGCCCCGCATCCTCTGAGCCTAGGGTGACACAGAGCTGAACTCCAGCCCCAGCTTTTGGCTCTTTCTTCTTTGTGTCTCTATAACATTTAGCACAGTGCCTGGCACATTGGTAGGGCTTTTATTCTGTGAAAAGGCTAAGATACAGACCAGGGTTAGGTAGAGAGTAAAGAGGGGAGAAGCTACAAAGTTAAAAGACGCTTCTGGAACCTTAGAAGGGTTATTCCCATTGTTCACTAGAACAATAGTTCTCAAAGTATGGTTTGGAGACCTCTGGGTCAAAATTATTTTCAAAATAATACTAAGATATGACTTGCCTTTTTCACTCTCATTCTCTCAGGAGTGCACATTGGTGTTTTCCAGAAGCTCCATAATGTCTTATATCACAAAAGACTGAATACAGAAGCAGAGACAAGAATCCAGCTGTCTTCTATTAAGCCAGACACTTAAAGGGATTTGCAAAAATGCAAAACAATGCCGCTCTTCTCATTGATTTTTTTCGCTTTGGAAAATATAGCTATTACTCATAAAAACATGCTATGTGTGCTAACATGTAATGGGCTTAGTACGGTGATTTTAAAAATACATGAATAAACATTTTAAACATTTCTCAGTTTTAATTTCTAATACAGTAAATATCAATATAATCAAAATATCAACTATAACTCACATAAATAAAAAGTGCTTTGGCGTCCTCAATAATTTTTAAGAGTGAAAGGGGGTCCTTAAACAAAAACAGTTTGAGAATCTTTGCGCTAGAATAGGAATATTATTTGCTTGTCTGGTAGTCAGCGCCCCTTCCCCCTACCCACCCGATTCCCAGCTCTCCTTCACTCCTGGAGCCTGTGACCGTGGATTTTGGGATTACTCTTAGCTCCAGATAATCCATCAAGTGTGGCTCCCAGGGGCCCTGAGTGCTGGCATGCTAATGAGGACAGCCCTACCGTGAGTCAGGGCCTTAGTGAGGGTCCCTGGGCACTCTCCCTCGCAATGGCCAGTAGGCCTTTTCTTTTCCCTCTTTGTAAAGGCCCATGAGTCTCTCTTATCACCTCGGAAATGACTTGTCTCGTTCCACAGAACTTGACCAATCCAACCACCAGCCCTTCTCGGCTCACAGACCCTTGTCCCAAAGCAAGAGCTAAGAGAACATTTCTCAAGCCCCATCCTTCAGGATGAGCTGACTCCCAATTTTCACTCTCCCCTGGAGATGGCAGGGGGAGTGAGGAGAGAGAGGGAGAAGGGGACGCCCTTTCCAGAAGGCAGCTACAGATTTCAGAGTCCTGTCACTCAGTGATACACACCTCAGAACCCCCCAAATCGACTGACCCAGGAAACTGTCTCAAGGACCAGATGGAAGCTTGCATTGCTCCAAAGAGGTGAAACAGCTCACTGCTCGGTATCAAATCAATTAAAGCAGTTGGAGCACTGGAGGGTCAAGTCACAAAGGAATTAAGATCTGTCTGGAGGATAAAAGGCAGGGGGAAGAACTTATGGGTAGAAATGCTACCATCACCCACATAAATAATAATAATACTAACGTTTATGATTAGCAAATGGGCGTTTCCCCCACAGCAACCCAGGCAAGTACATTAGTAAGATTATTTCCACTTTACAGACGAGGAAGCTGAAGCTTAGCAAGCTGAAGGCATGTGCCTCCTACCAAGTGGTGGAACTGGATTCTGGCTCCACAACCTTGGCTTTGAAGTATGGCTGTTTAGGGACGAAGTGTTCTGAACAGACAATTGGTTCCCTTTGCTAATTTCTGCCCTAAGGAAGGGAAAGAGCGACTCTTCTGAAAGCCACATTAACTGATTGGAAAATGTCAGCTTTCACACTTCATGAGATTACAGGGGGCTCGTTTCCCAAGCAGGGCATCCAGGGGACACACCAGGAAGTGCGGCCCGTCTGGGCTAACATTCTTGAATTCTTTTTTGACAGGGTGGGTGGGAGCTGGAGATTTGGTTACACCTGCCTTCCATGTTTTTCAGGCTAGACTACTGGGCCTCACCTGGAGCTGATCCTGGGTGCCTGCATCACTGTGCGTTTGGGTGCTGGAGCCAACTTCAAATGCTTTCTGAGGAAAAACCTGGCAGGAAAGTGAGTCTCCATGGGCTCACCTCCAGAGGAGGTGGGCTGGCCGTCTAGAGAGATGAGTCCCCAGTCTTCTCCGCTCCCAGCTGGCTGCTGTTCCCTCACAAGGGGAAGAAGACATTGGTGACCCTCCCACGTACCTTCGGGCAGCACCACCCCCGCCTCACCTCCTCCCAGTGATGGTTGCAGGCTTGGCCAAGGGCAGGAGTAGTTTGCATTTCTTTGCTTTAAGGACATACGGCTCCTTTACTGTTCCAGGGGCTTGAAAACCCCAGGCCAGGTGAGCAGAGAGCTGGGGCCTGCCCGATGGAAGTGGGGCTCCTTGAAGAATTGCTTCCTGAACTGGGCCTTGCTGTGATGCCATTTAAAAAACTGAGTCATTGGCCGGTGGCAAGGCCATCATGAGGAGGCTGTCCATGACCTCCCCCAGCAGCAGGGCCGAGGGTGGTCCCCACCTGAGTCATTCGAACAGACAATTTAGGCGAAGAGCTACACCCATGCAGATTTGTAACAAATAGCTCCCTCCTCCAATTTCTTTCTCTCTCTCTCTCTTTCTCTCTCTCTCTCTCTCACACACACTCACACACACACACACACACACACGCTCTCAGACTCCCAACACCCTGCTGTGACCACCCTCCCCCAGACACTCTGGAACCAGCATAGCTTCTGGGGTTCTCAGTACCAGGTTCTGGACTCCTCCAAAACCTGGATACGTTTTCACTTGGGGACACTCATGAATGATAGAAGTGACATGGCTCCTTTCTTTATATTGCCCTTTAGAGAGCTTAAAGATCAATTAGTGGCTCATAGAGCATGTAAATACAACTTTGAGATATTCTTCCAAAATTAAAGCACATAAAATAATATTATATATGGTACCTGCCATACAAAACTAACAACTGTTAATATTCTGTTATATTTGCTTCAAGTCGATAAAACATTACACAGAAAGCGGAAATGCCCACCATCCTTCTCTAGGACTATTTCCTACCCCCCAACCCTAGCAGTATCCACTATCTTTACTTCAGAGCTTTCTTTTTTAATCTTAATAAATAAGAAATTATAGAAATATGTGCGTAGATTAATTTTTTGTACGAATTCTATAAATGGTTCACAAAGTACGCACTGTCCTGCAATGTGCTTTTTCTTTATTCAACGGTGTATTTTGGTCATCCTTTATCGCTCTTTATGTGTATTCTGTTGTATTTTATGGTTCCTTATTAGCCACCATATATTTTGGGGGAACAAGGCAGAGCTCAAATATGGAAGGAATTAATAAAATAATGATCTAAATAATGATTAATAAAATAATAGTTATTACTCTAAGAGCTGCTCATCCTGCTATAAAGCTTGAAACAAAGGAAAACAAGATAATGTTGCAGCAGGAGAGACTTGAGCCAGACATCAGGACACCTCCCCTACAGTGTAACGGCCCTTCTAGAGAAGATACCTTCTCTGAGATGGCTTCACTTCTATTCTATCTGGAGGCAAAGAAATGGATGAAATGAAGTGACCCATTAAATTTTTAATCAACTAACAGATCCTGGCAGGGAGCTAGCAGGCCAGCTCTGGGGCTCAATGCCAGGGAAGATAAGAGATCTAGAAATGTTCCCTGACTTCCAGAGCCCTACCATCTTGTTGGGGAGGTAACCCAGGCCACATGCAAGATAGTACAGGAGCATGTGGGGCAGTGTGCTGCAGAGCTTAAGAGAAGGGAGCCCAAGTGCCCTGGGTTTAAATCCTCACCCGGCACTTGCTGGCTCTATGAATTTGTTTAACTTCTTTTTGCCCTGATTTCCTCATCTGTAAAATAGGAATAATAGGGTCATGTGAGAATTAAATATGCTAATTTACATAAAGCTACAAATACAGTACCTGTCACTCAGCAAGCACTACATGTTTCAATATTTGTTAAATCAAAATAAATGTTGTTTGAATGATACAATCATGAACTAGAGTGGTCAGTCCAGAGATGGCTTTTGAGCTGGGGTGATTAGAAATGGTTTCACAGAGGACATAGCAGAGAGGGCAGGATTCAAGACCTGAGTAACTCAGATCCCTTAACCCAGGAGACCTTCTTCAGCAAAACTTGCCCAAGAAGGTATTTGGGGCAGAGTGAGAAAAGAAGTCAGGCAAGACTGTGGGGTACATGTAGGGAATGGTGAACACTCTGATGAGTGGGGGCAAGGGAAAGTCTCGATGTCAGGACCAAAAATTTGAGATTTATCCTGTAAGAAATAGGGAGCCACTGAAGGTTCCATGCATCAGTTACATGTTGCAAGGAAATGTATCAGTCAGGATAGGCTTTGTAACAAACACCCCCCCCCATTTCTCAGTAGTGTCAAACGATAAAGTTTATTTCTTGCTCACAATATACGTTGTCTGCCAGTCAGCTGAGTCTTTGCCCAACCCTGGCTTCACTTTGGGATGCAGAAATGAGGAAACAGACTCCGTCTAGAACATTTTGGGTTTGTTGTTGCAAAGGGGAAAAAGCCCAGGGCAAACAGTGTGCTGGCTATTAAAACTTCTGTGGGGAAGTGACATATATATCACTGGCCAAAGCAAGTCATACAGCTAAGCCCACTGCCAATGGGGCATGGATATAGGTCCTCCTAGGAAGGGGCAGCACATATTTGAGAACAATAATATAACCTCCCCCAGGGAGTTTTAAGATCCTTTCTCATATTATCGCATAGGTTTCTGCTATGATGTTCCCTCCAACCCAGTCACATTGGTATCATGCATTATTACGAACTCTTCTTTAGACCATGATGCTTTAGAATTTGCCTTGAAATCAATATGGATCTCACCCCCACCTCAGGATGCCCCATTAGCTGATTAAAAGGAAAGGGTTCCCCTAAAAAGCATTTTTTCCACAAGCCTAAGAAATGAATATAATGTTTCTGCTTTTGAGTTACTCAGGCATCTTTGTTGAGGTAAGCCTGTGTGTTCCCCAGTTTGCCTGGTCTTATAATTTTGTAGCCTGCTGTGATTTCTGGCCTATTGATTAACGGGTCTCTCTCTCTCTCTCCACCACAAGCGACCTTAATCTTTTCTTAATTGCTTTAATGGCTGTTCGGCTTCCCTCTTGTGCCTTCCCCCACAATGTTGTTGTTGCAAAGCTTTTGTGTCTTAACTTCATTCCCCAACCGAGGACTTTGCAGGCGAATGAAAGGTGAATTCTCTCTTTGTTTACCCTCTTTTCCTTGTTTTTCGCTTTTGCTTTATTTCGTCTTTAGCTGTTTTCACATTTCTTAGCCAGCGTGGGGCACTGTCTGAGGTAATTGGGCACAAACAGAAAAATAAACAAAAATATAAAGAGGGAGGCCAATGCCAAGGTCCCCCCTCAGGGACCCCAGCATCCATCCCATCGGCATCTGGTCTGGGCCCTGCGTCTCCCTCTCTCTTCCCTGCTCTCCAAGGCTGGGGAGCAGGCATGCCGCTCCCCTGCCATGCTGAGAGTGTCTGAGGTCTCCCCAAAGCCAGACTACGGTGGAGAGACAGGGCTGGCTTTCCCCTGACATAGTTTGGGGCTCTCTCCTTCCTTAAGAACAGAAGTCCAGGAGCTTCTTCAAATATGCTTCGTTTGTTTATTCATTCACTGATTTATTCACCAACACCGTAGATGCTTCCTGTGTGCCTGCCATTGTGCTAGGGATCATGGGAGACTACAAAAGAGGCACAGACCCTGAGCTCAAATCACTCACAAATCAAACCAGCAGATGTGAAAGAGTAACAAACAAAGCAACATCTCAGGACCCCATGAGAGCTCTGGATAACAAATACTGGAGCAGTTCTGAGGTGAGAGGCCTCAGTGGGCTGGGGATTTGGGCAGACTTCCTGGAAGAGATGGGATTTAAAATGAGCCTTATGGATGGATAGGCCAGACAAAACAGACAAAAGACAAGGCATTTCTGGAGGTGAGAGGAACATAGGATTTGGGGAGAGTGAGGGCACAGGAGCAGGAACCCTGACTCCCTTGTGCCCTGGGCCTCGCTGCCATGGCCTGGACAGCTGGGTGCGATGGGAAGTATACATCACACTCAAGGTCCACTTGCACCTGCATAAGACCCTTCCCATCTGGTTCCCCACTTCCCCATTCTGAGACGGAAAGGATGCTAGGGATGTTTAGTAGGTGCCATTCTAAGGGGGAGGGGGAAGGAGGGGGAGAATATTCTTTTTCAACAAGGGCTCGGAGGACAAAATTTCTGGAATCTTCTTTGTTGGCCCCACAAAGTCTAAAAGGATTCACATGGAGCCCATGCCTTCCACATGACCCTAGGCCACTGTCTCTGTAGCAGGCTGTTAGGATACCAAGACTACATCAAGGCATCTCGTCATATTCCTTTTGCCAGGCATCCTGAACTGCTTCCTGATGGACCCCATGGGTGTCATCAAATTCTCGGGGGCAGGCTGGGGTCCTCTCCTGCACAGGAATGGACAGGACCCAGGAGCCCACTAGAGTGACTAAGCCAAACTGTTTGATGCCACTGGTGGTGCCAAGGGGTTTACCTCTACTCTTATTTATAAACTCTTAGGGGAGGCAGAACGAGAAAGACCTTTCACTAAACATCTACACCAGTAAGTTAGGGGAGATGTAGAGTATGTGGTTAAGAGTTTATCTCTGGGGTCAGATGGACTGAGTTCAAATCCATGTTCTTTAAAAGTTGAAGGTCTCACTTCTTGATTTTAAAACTTACTACAAAACTACAGTAATCAAGACTGTGTGTTATTGACATAAGGATAAACACAGATTGATGGAATAGAGAATCCAGAAATAAACTCATACATTTATGATCAATTGATATTGACAAGGGTGCCAAGACAATTCAATGAGGGAAGACAAATGTTTTCAACAAATGATGTTGGGACAACTGTTATCCACATACAAAAGAATGGATCTGGACCCCTATTTCACCACATATACAAAAATTAACTTAAAATGGATCGTAATGTAAAACCTAAATGTAAGCGCTAGAACTATAAAATTCTTAGAAGAAAACATAGGTGTTGATCTTTGTGACCTTGAACTAGGCAATGGTTTCTAAGATATGACATCAAAGCACAAGACACAAAGAAAAAAATACATAAATTGACTTCATCAAAATTAAAAAGATTTGTGCATTGAAAGGGCACTGTCAAGAAAGTGAGAAGACAACCCAGAGAATGGGAGAAAATAATCACACATCATATATCTGGTAAGGATCTAGTGTTCAGAATATATAAAATGCTCCTAGAACTCAACAATTAAAAGACAAACAATTCAATTTTAAAATGGGCAAAGGTTCTGAACAAAGATTCCTCCAAAGAAGATATACAAATGACCAATAAGCACATGAAAAGATACCTAACATCATTACTTGCCATGAGGGAAATTAAAAACAAAACCACAATGAGATACTACTTAACACCAACTAGAATGGTTGTAACAATAATTTAAAAAAAAACAATATCAAGTGTTAACAAAGATGTGGAGAATCAGAACCCTCATACTGCTGATGGGAATGTAAAATGGTACAGACTCTTAGAAAATAGTTTGGCAATTCCTCAAAAAGTCAAACCCAGCAATTTCATTCCTAGGTATATACCCAAGATAATTGAAAATATGTTCACACAAACACTTGCACACAAATGTTCATAGCAGTGTTATTTATAGTAGCCAAAAGGCGAAAACGACCCAAAAGTCCATCAACTGACAGATAGCTAATTATGGTATGGTATATCCATACAATGGAATAGTATTCATCCATTAAAAAGTAATGAAGTGTTTATACATGCTACAACATAGATGAAGAATTGAGCTAAATGAAAGAAAGCATTCTTTTAAAAGGCCATAAACAGTATTGCATTTAAATGAAATTTCCAGGTTAGTCAAATCTATAGGAAAGGAAGTAAACTATTAGTTTTCAAGGGCTGGGGGGTAGGGTGGAATGGAAGTGACTGCTGAGTATGGGGTTTCCTTTTGAGGTGATGGAATGTTATGGAATTAAATAGTGGTGAGGGTTGCATAATTTTGTAAATATACTAAAAACCATTGAATTTTATGCTCTAAAGAGTGACTTTTATGGTTTGAGAATTGTATTTCAATTAAGAGAGAGAGAGAATGGACTTTGGCATAATGTTCCCAACCATGATGGAAGGGGAAATGAGGTCATTAAAATACTAAAATTAAAAAAAAAAAAAAATCCAGGTTCTTCAAATCTGCCTCTTCCCAGCTGGGTGACCGTGAGTGAGTTATTTAATCTCTCTTTTCTTTTCCCAAAATGGCTTGGTTTACTTAGGAAACATTTCAGAGAAATACATAAAGGCACTTACATATTCATCTTCACATATATATATATACAACAGTTACCCAAGTATTCATCACTAACATTAAAGATGCAAAGATTGTATCATATTTACTTCATATCATACTTTTTAAAAAGAACGGAAACGTTAACAATTAGTTAAAACTCTTCTCTCATTACTTCTTCTTCTTCTCTCTCCAAAGGTAACTAGTGTCTTGAAGTTGGTATTTATTATTCCAGTGCATTTTTTAAACTTTTACTACTTATGTACGTACCTATAAAAAATATATGTAATAGTAATACATGCTGCTTAAAATTTTACATGATGGGTACCATATTTTATGGATCCTTTGAAAATTCCTTTCTTCCCAACTCAACATTATATTCTGAGATTTACCCTTGTGGGTGCCCGTGTGACTGCTGTATGGTACCCTGCTCTGAAGGTAAGCAATTGTTCATTTCTCGAGCTCCTTGAGCACGGGTCAGCAATCTCTTTCTATAAGGACTACAGATTATTTTAGGTCATACAGTCTCTTGCAACAATTTAACTCTACCGTTGCAGAGGGAAAGCAGCCATAGACAGTGTGAGTGTGGCTGTGCACTGATTTAAAATTTGTTCATTCATATAATTTTTTAAAATTAAAATGTTATTTTCTTAGAGCAGTTTAAGGTTCATGGCAAAATTGCGGGGAAAGTACAGAGAGTTATCCCCTGCACATACACCAAACCTCCCCAACCACCAGCATTCCCCACCAGAGTGGTACCTCTGTTACAATTGACGAACCTACAATGACACATCATAATCACCCAAAGTCCATAGTTTACATTAGGGTTCACTATTGGTGCTGGACATTCTACGGGTTTGGACAAATGTATAATGACATGCATTCACCATTATAGTATTATACACAATAATTTCACTGCCCTAAATGTCCTCTGAGCTCTGCCTCTGTGCTCATCCTACTCCCTGCCCCCACCCGTGGCCATCCCTAATCTCTTTATTGTTTCCATAGGTTTATCTTTTCCAGAATGTTATATAGTTGGAATCATACAGTATGTAGCCTTTTCAGATGGGCTTCTTTCACTTGGTAACATGCATTTAAGTTTCCCCCACTTCCTTCCATGGCTTGAAAGCTCATTTCTTTTTAGCGCTGAATAATATTCCATTGTCTGGATGTACCACAGTTTATTTCTCCATTTACCTACTAAAGAACATCTTGGTTGCTTCCAAGTTTTGGCAATTATGAATAAAGCTGCTATAAGTATCCGTGTGTAGGTGTTTGTGTGGATGTGAGTTTTCACTCATGCAATTTTCATGTGTCACAAAATATTATTCTTTTGATTTTTTTTCAACAATCCTTAGCTCAATCACTGTGCAAAAGCAGGTGTTGGGCCGATTTGGCCTGGTTTAATTTCCCACCTCTGGTTCTCCTAAGGAAAGTCTCCTTTGCTCACAAATGCTGTTGTGTGAGAGGATTCTTCTTCACTGGAAGAAGTGCCAGGGTGTGCCCCTGGGTCAGAGTGGGGATGGAAATAGACAGCACCTGTCCACATCAATACCTGAGCTTGAAAGGAGCACTGACAGCTCGAAAGCTGTTTGCCAGTTTTATGATGTTAGATGCTGTACTTGTTCCTTTCCATAAATTAGTTCATTTAATCTTGGCTTCATGATGCCCTACTATCATCCCCATCTTACTTGAGGGATTTGAAGCTCAGAGGTAAAGTCACTTGACCAGGATCATGCAGTCCATAAATTTTAGAACAGGATTGCTTCCAGGTGCGTCTGACTCTAAAACTTGTGAAGAGAGAGAGAGATAGAGAGAAAGAGAGAGAGAGAGAGAGGTAGAGAAGGGAGGGTAGAGGGAGGAAGGAGGTGCAGAGAGGGGGAGAGAGGGAGAGAGGGGGGAGAGGAAGAGGGATAGAAATGACTGCCAATCCTTTTAGAAGCCTCATGTTGAAGGAAGGGCCCTGGAATCCCAGCCGCCAACAGGTAGAGTTGCCAGAGTCAGCAAATAACAATATAGGATGCCCAGTTAAATTTGAATTTCAGATAAACAATGAATAATCATAATTATGCCCCATGCAATATATGGGACATACTTAGACTAAAAAACCACTTGTAATGGCATTTTTCACAGAACTAGAACAAAAAATTTCACAATTTGTATGGAAACACAAAAGACCACGAATAGCCAAAGCAATCTTGAGAAAGAAAAAAGGAGCTGGAGGAATCAGGTTCCCTGACCTCAGACTATACTACAAAGCTACAGTAATCAAGACAGTATGGTACTGGCACAAAAACAGAAATATACATCAATGAAACAGGATAGCAAGCCCAGAGATAAACCCACGCACATATGGTCGGTCACCTTATCTTTGATAAAGGAGGCAAGAATATACAATGGAGAAAAGACAGCTTCTTCAATAGGTGGTGCTCAGAAAACTAGACAGCTACATGTAGAAGAATGAAATTAGAACACTCCCTAACACCATATGCAAAAATAAACTCAAAATGGATTAAAGACCTAAATGTAATGCCAAACACTATAAAACTCTTAGAGGGAAATACAGGCAGAACACTCTATGACATAAATCACAGCAAGATCCTTTTTGACCCACCTCCTAGAGAAATGGAAATAAAAACAAAAATAAACAAATGGCACCTAATTAAACTTAAAATCTTTTGCACAGAAAAGGAAACCATAAACAAGACAAAAAGACAACCCTCAGAATGGGAGACAATATATGCTAATGAAGCAACTGAGAAAGGATTAATCTCCAAAATATACAAATCAGCTCATGCAGCTCAATATCAAAAAAACAAACAACCCAGTCCAAAAATGGGCAGAAGGGGCTTCCCTGGTGGCGCAGTGGTTGAGAGTCCGCCTGTCGATGCAGGGGACACGGGTTCGTGCCCTGCTCCGGGAAGATCCCATATACCGCGGAGCGGCTAGGCCCGTGAGCCATGGCAGCTGAGCCTGCGCGTCCGGAGCCTGTGCTCCGCAACGGGAGAGGCCACAACAGTGAGAGGCCCGCGTACCGCAAAAAAAAAAAAAAAAAAAAAAATGGGCAGAAGACCTACATAGACATTTCTCCAAAAAAGATACACAGATTGCCAACAAACACCTGAAAGGATGCTCAACATCACTAATCATTAGAGAAATGCAAATCAGAACTACAATGAGGTATCACCTCACACCTGTCAGAATGGCCATCATCAAAAAATCTACAAACAATAAGTGCTGGAGAGGGTGTGGAGAAAAGGGAACCCTCTTGCACTGTTGGTGGGAATGTAAATTGGTACAGCCACTATGGAGAACAGTATGGAGGTTCCTTAAAAAACTAAAAATAGAACTACCATATGACCCAGCAATCCCACTACTGGGCATATACCCTGAGAAAACCAGAATTCAAAAAGAGTCATGTACCACAATGTTCATTGCAGTTCTATTTACAATAGCCAGGACATGGAAGCAACCTAAGTGTCCATCGACAGATGAATGGATAAAGAAGATGTGGCACATATATACAATGAATGAATATTACTCAGCCATAAAAAGAAATGAAATTGAGTTATTTGTAGTGAGGTGGATGGACCTAGAGTCTGTCATACAGAGTGAAGTAAGTTAGAAAGAGATAAACAAATACCGTATGCTAACACATATATGGAATCTAAAAAAACAAAAAGGTTCTGAAGAACCAAAGGGCCAGACAGGAATAAAGACGCAGACGTAGAGAATGGACTTGAGGACACGGGGAGGGGGAAGGGTAAGCTGGGACGAAGTGAGAGAGTGGCATGGACATATATACACTACCAAATGTAAAACAGACAGCTAGTGGGAAGCAGCCACATAGCACAGGGAGATCAGCTCAGTGCTTCGTGTCCAACTAGAAGGGGGGGATAGGGAGGGTGGGAGGGAGACGCAAGAGGGAGGGGATATGGGGATATATGTATACGTATAGCTGATTCACTTTGCTATACAGCAGAAAATAACACACCACTGTAAAGCGATTATACTCCAATAAAGATGTTAAAAACAAAAACAAACAAACAAGAAGAAACAACAGAACAAAACAAAAACCACTTGCTGTTCATCTGAAAGCACAATTTGACCTGGTGTCCCATGTTTAATCTGGTACCCTACTTGCTGGGCATCCTGGGTCCAGCACAAAGAGAGACAAACAGCAGCATCTGGGAAAGCATTGTTCTCCACCCCCTGATGCTTGGGATCTTAAAACAAACGTGTCCCAAGTAGCAAATGCCACCTTTCAGAGCACCCGCCTCTCAACCTTCTGAACTATCAGGCCTTCGAGCACGGCGGAATGAAGAGTGGTAGGAATCATGGGAAATGCCTTCAACGCACCATCCAAGCTGCCCATCAAGCCTGGACAGGTACACGAACAACTGAAAAAGTCAGAGCGTTTGCCTTTGGAACCTCCCACCCCTCATTTCTCCATCGTTCTCCCTTCTCCCAGCATCCCTCCTCTAGTCTAGGTTCCCTGAGGCTCTGTGCTGCTCTGATCTTGCCAAAGCATTTGATAAACTAGTCCACGCCCAGGTCACAAGGACTCAATGTGGGACCCCCTCCTTAGGAGAACTTGCAGTGGGAAGGAAAAGCCTGAGGAGAAGATGCTTAGGACAAAGGCACGGAACACAAATGGTGGGATGTCAGGCCTTGTGACAAGTTCTGGAGGGATATTTGGGAACAGAGGGGCCCTTTGGTCCTCCCCACAGTTTATCATCTATGTCACCACCCAGTCCGCAGGCCTGCCTGAATGAATGGGTAACTCATCACCAGCACGTAGTACCATATTCAACACAAACTTCCAGCCTGAATCTGGACGCTTGTCCTGCATTAGCCTGCTTCCTCCTGCCCCGGGGAGCAACACTTCAGGGGCTGAAAGGCTTTCTTTGTGCAGGCAATGCAGGCACTGCCCACCCAACCTCTAGTCCCTCTGAGTCTCTGTCCTCTCCTTGAATGGTTTCCCACCCAGGCAGTGTTGAGCAATGCTCAGAGGCCAGCGCACAGAGAAAGGGCTGAACTCCCAGAAGCTCCAAACCAGACTCTTCGCACAGTTACCTGACCTTGGCTCGTTGCTGCCCCCTCCTAGAAAGAGTATCAGGCCTCCCACCCGGGCCCTCCCACATCTACAACCTCTGAGCGCTGCTTCCATGGCAACCAGATGCACTGCTGTAGTTTCACACCTATAATGTGAATCCCTGCCCCTCAGCATTGCACCCCTATGCCCAGGATTCTTGTCAAGACCCTCTCTGTCACATCGAGTACATGCATACTCTGCCTAACAGACCCCTACTCTGCCAGCTTCTAAGAATTTTTCTCCCACCTTTACTCAAAGATGTCAATGGAGGGCTCTCCCTTTGAATATAGATTTTAAAAAATTTTTATGGTAAGTTAAAAATGTAACAAACAGCGTGTGGGCAATTACAACTGTCTTTGGTAGAGTGGAGTCCATGGTAGGAGCTTCAGAAATGGGAGGGGAGAACTTGGCCCAAAGGCTCGTATATGGAGATGTGATTATCCTTCAAGTAGGAGTTAATGGGGAGGCAGATCTCCAAATGTGTCATACACGGATTACAGCCAATTATCGGATTACACAAGAGGCCAGCTCGCTGGCTCCCCTATGGCCATCGCCACATCATCAATGTGCAAATGGGAAGGAAGAGGGGGACCCAGGAGAGAGGCTCAGAGAGGAAGGCCCGCCCACTCCCCTCACTCAGCCTCCTTGCCCCATCTCTGATTCTATTCTCAGGAGCGTTTGGAGGGTCCACTCCCCACCTCATCCAGGTGGCTCCCCAACCACAGACTTGGCTTGTTCATAGCCCCCCACACCATGCCAGTCCAGCTCTTCCCGTCCCATGTGTCACCAGCAAAACCCCGTTCCCAGTGAACCTACACATCACACAAACATAGAATGAACATAACTTTCCACAAAGGGAAGAGAATGGAGAAGTGGAGATTATAAAACCCCATCATCTGATCTCTTAGAACTTCACAAAATAATCCTACTTTGTTGGTCATGTCAGAGAGGGTCCTGCCTGGGAGGGAACCCCCAGATCCAGGAAGGAAACTGTTGATGTGTTTTGGATTCAGGCTTCTGGATGGCTGGGATCTGGTTCATTCTCTGGGCCTTCCTGAGGGTTCGGAAGTCTCTAGATGGTTTCTCTGTGCCCACCAGGAAGCCCTTCCTGATGGAGCAAGGGTTGTGGGACTTAACGGTACCCACCAACCCTGACCTGCCATCTCCCCTCTACACCCCCTTCTCACCTCCCCCCTCAGCCCCTTCCTTATTGACTGGGTGGCCAGAGGGCAACTCACAGGTCAAGTCTTCTGGATAATCCCTTGGGTGGCTGTAATCAGACAATGGCATCTCCATGGACCCCCCTCTCAGGTATCTCCTGATAGAAACAAAAACTTTTTTTTTCAATTATAGATTCTAAAATACAACCTAGGGCTACTTTACCCCATATAACTCCTCCCTCTGAAAACAGAATGGAATGGGGCACTGGCTGATAAGGTCTCTGTGGGGTGTTCTGTTTCAGCCTGAGCCCCAGCATTTGGGAATTTGGGGACTTTGGGACAGTCCCAAAGGGCAGGCTGATTTCTCTGGACTGCCTGGCCCCACGTCATCCAGTTCCCACCAGGTCCCCTCAAGTGAGGAACAGCTAAAGCAAAGCTGGGATTTTAGGTTATGAGGCAAATTCCATTTCCTAGTCCAGAGGGGAGCAGAGCTTTCAAAGAATAACTCACCCCACATGGCACCACTGTACCTTCCAGCCTCCCCACCCCACAGATGTTTCTGGAAAGGCATCCTCAGCTCTGTTCACTTTGGAACTATTCTAACGTGACTTCGCATGGTATCTGTCTTCCTAAGTAGGCCAAGTCCCTGTAGCGTCCCGTTGTCCTGGACAGCTGGTAACCAAGACTGCCCTCCACACTTTGAGCCTGAGGGAAATTGAGGCCCTGGGAGGACACAGGCTTTTCAGTCCCTCAGCCCAAGAACTTCCTAAATTCAAGATGCCAAGTTCAGACGTTCGATAACGCGGACATCCCTGGGTTGTGTGACCTCTCTGCCCTCCTCCCAGCCTGTCATTGCCTGGGAGAGACCCCAAACTTATGAAAGTGCCTTTGAGCAGCTGGGCAGCCCCGTGTCCCCGCCGTGTGTCTCTGCTCTCGGTCCCTCCATTTGTCATGACTGCCGCTCACATGGCACCACACCTCCTGTCCACTGCTTTTCATCAGCGCAGCTGCTCCTAAGGCTGAAAAGCTAATGTTTTTTTTAGAAATCCCCAAATCAGCAGATGCGTAAGTAATTGCATCCCGGCAAGATTAAATTAGGTGAGTTAGACAAGCAGCCAGGGGAAGGGGGTTTAAAATTCAGTGTTTAGGAGGATAACCATAGGAGTAAACACCCATGAAAGAGTTTCCTTTCTTCTCTGGGCCCTTTCCGGCAGCCCCCACCTCCACCCCAGTTTGGTCTCGGGCCCCAGTGCCCCCAGTGCCCCAAGCCCCAGCAGACTCTACCCCTGTCAAACGGGCAGAGACTCTGCTCCTCGCCCGGGAGGAGCCCCTGCCCCTCCTTCATTCCAGGAAGTCTGAGGTGCATCCGGTGAAGGGAGCTGATCCCGGGCCTCTCACTCAGGTGAACTCAGAAGGACCCTCGGGGAGATTAGAGAGCGTCTCCTGCCAGTGCCACAATGAAAAAGAAGCTTCTGGGGAAACCAAGTCAGGTTCCTAATAAAGTCTTGAGCAGGAAGTTCTGGATTACAGAATGGTCAAGCTCAGTAGAACGTGTAGAAAGATGAGTGTGATAAATGCCACACATCAGGATGGTTGGCCTGCTGTGAGCCAGACTCACACGTGTCAGCCTTCGGGAATGTCCCAAACGATCACAGGCACGTACATCCCCAGAGTGGATGGTTTGGGTTTGCCAAGATTAGCCGAAGCCAGAGTGTATGGATGCTTGAAATATTCGGACACCAGAGCAGAGGAGCCAGAAACTGCAATTTCAAATGGGAATTAAATTGCTGCATGTGTAGGATTATTTTCCATTTAGGAAAAAAAATGTCCCGCGTCTGCATTTTTAAGATTAGAAAATAGTTAGCAATTTAGCTCTGGAAAACCAGTTTCCTACTCTTCTCCTTGGCATTTCTGAGAATTTTGGTGATGTGACATTAATAAGTACCTAGTGACTAGGGTTGCCAATTGAGCAAATAAAAGTACAGGATACCCAGTTAAATGTGAATTTCAGATAGACAATGGACAACTTTTTTAGCATAAGCATGTACTAAATACTAAAGAAAAGTATTTGTTGTTTATCTGAAATTCACATTTAACTGGGCCTCCTGCATTCCATCTGACACCTCTCCCACTGGTGCATGGACAAGTGAGGAGGAGTGACCCCCTGAGGCCCAGTCGTTGCAAAATTCATTCAGCCAATAGCCATGTACCGAGCACCTCCTGGTGCCTGGCACTATTTTTGGTGCTGGGGTAACAGACCTAATGCCTGACGTCAGTGGCAGCCGAGGAGGCAGAGGAGCAGTGAGCATCAAGACAGTATATGGAACACATCACAACCAGAAATGTCCAGAGCCAGGGAAATCAGACTGAGAAATGACACTTCTGAGGAGCGAGGGGGTAGAGGTCACCATCAATGCTGAGACACCTGTTCCATCTGCACGTCTGGGGCAGAACAGGAAAGTAACACGAGGCCCTCTGGGCCATTTCTCTGTTGTGGCACCTCCCTCCTTTCACCTTCCTTTCCCTCAAGACCCCATTCATTCATTTACCCATTCAATTGGCATTTATTGAGGGTTTATCATGTACCAGATGCTGGGCAGCATGGGAGAGACAAAGATAATCATGACACAGCCCCTGTCCTTGAGGTTGACAGTCTGGAAAGGGGCTCAGACATGTTCATAATCATGGTGACCTAGAGGTCATTCCAGCAGTAGGGATAAAGCAATGAGGGGACAGTGAAAGGGTTTCACATGGCACCGGAAAGCCTATGGACACCATAGTCACATAATCTTGTTTTAAGGCCAAAGTCCCCAGCAACATGGTGAGTGACCCTGATCAAGTCACTGAACCTCTCTGAGCTTCGTTTTCTTCACCTGAATAAAGGCGATGTTAATAACAGTGTTTGCCTCATAGGTTTGCTCTGAGAAGCTAATGGAACAGCCAGCATCTGGTAAACCAGAAAGTGTCTCATAAATGGGTCATAGAAATTATCATTGTTTGGCAGGTCCTCAAAAAGTTAAACATAGAATTACCACATGATCCAGCAATTCCACTCCTAGGTATATACCCAAAAGAACTGAAAGCCGGGACTCAAACAGACCCTTGTACACCAGTGCTCACAGCAGCATTATTCATGATAGCCAAAAGGTAGAAACAACCCAAATGTCCACCACAGACAAATGAATAAACAAAATGTGGTCTGCATACAATGAAATATTAAGCCTTAAAAAGGAATGAAATTCCAAGACATATCACAACATGGATGAACCTTGAAAACATTATGCTAAGTGAAATAAGACAGATAGAAAAGGACAAATATTGTATGATCCCACTTATAGAAGGTACCTAGAGCATTTAAATTCATAGAGACAGAAAGTGAAATAGAAGTTCCAAGTCACTAGGAGAATGAGGACTTACTGTTTACTGGGTGTGGGGTTTCTGTTTGGATGATGAAAAAATTCTGGAGATGGATAGCGCTAATGGTTGCATAACATTTTGAATGTACTTAATGCCACTGGACTTACACTTAAAAAATGACTAAAATGGTGAACTTTATGTATTTTTACTACAAATTTTTAAATGAGTTTTATCCAGAGAAGGCTATAAAATATAAAAATCAAGGAAGGCATCACAGAGGAGGTATTCCTTGAGTACGGTCTGGCTTTGGGAGATGGGGGGGAAGAACCATTAAGCAGGAGGAAACAGTAACTGCAGGAAGGCAGGGCTCTGTGAGCCTCCCAGGGCCAGCAGCTTTTTAGGGAAGTACAGGCATGAGGCTGAGATGTTGCAACACCACCTCCTATGAAGCTGTCCTGCAGGCGAGGGAAGAAGGCACTGACGTTTCACAGAGTGGTGCTGGGGCGAAGGCTTGGGTGGCAAGTGAGTGGAACGGGTCGATCCTGGAGACACCACCCCAGGAAGGGCTGGGCTGGGAGGGAGAACAAAAGCCACTTGGGAAAGCACATCAGGTCAGGAGCTGAAGGAATCCAAGGAGTCCAGTGACTGGGAGGAGGAGCAAGAAGCTGACCAATGAATGGGGAAGAGGAGCCAGAAGCTACATCAACACAGGTAGTAAGGGGGCGGTTAGGGCCAAGGTGACTGGAGATAGAAGGAAGGGGATGGATGGTATGAAGGTGACATCCCTCAAGCCCTGAAAGAGTCAGATGGGAAGGTTGGTTGGGCAAGTAACCCAGGTAGGATGAGCTGAATCCAATCTAAGAAGGGACCCTTGTAGTTGGAATATTCCAGGTCCTTCCCAAGGATGCAGAATGCAGACCCCGGGATCTGCTCTTGTACCTCAACAGAGACTGCCCTTGTAGCCAATCATCCTCTAGACAAGAGAGTAGAGACAATATCAGCTCCTAAGGTCAAGGTTTCAGGCTCAATCCCCCTCCCCCTTCCCCCTTCCCTCCACCCCCAGGAAATCTGGTTTTCCTCTGATTCAGGGTCAATTTCAGCAAAATTATAAATTCAGTCAGGATACCTTTCCTTCTTCCCAGGTTGCACCCCTCAAGCCTCCCACCCTCATTCTCAAAAAAGGACTGGGTGTCAGGCATTGTATACCTTTTTGTTAACTCAAACTTTTGTGTTCCTTCTACCCAAAGCATTTGCATTTCAGCCAGGTCTATTGTTAAACGATTTTGGACACCAGGGAGAAGGCTGGGGAGGATTTTTGAGACAGGGTGGTCTTTCTGGCTCCCCTGCATCACTCCTTCTTCAACTGAGAGACAGTCTTCTGATAGAGTCACCTCTCCTCACCCTTAGCAGACTGTCACCTCTTGCTTAAGTTAGCATCAGTCATTGGCTAAACAGCAGGATTTTCATTTAATAATAAAACATCTTAACAGCAAATAGAAAATTTTCTATAAATAGAGATCATGTAAGATGACAGTGGATTAACATTTTAATTAAACACGGCAATTCCAATCATTTTTATCATTATAGAAATACCCAACATTTTGACACATTTCAGGTATAAATTGATGGTTCCAGCACGATGGCAAATTGAAATAATTTTTCAGGCGCTATTTGTAAGCTTTCAGCGGCAGCAAGAGACGGGGTATTTATTCAACAGTCAAAGCTACAGGTTCTAGACATTCCCATTCAAAATAACTAATCCTGAAGCCTCCCTCCCTTCTTAGATGGCTTTAAAAACCATCTCCCCTGACGTCACACACACACTATGACAAATTAACTTGGTGCTTTATGATTTGCAAATCTCACACCAAATGGTACTTTGTTTTCCCTGGTAGAATGTCAGACTGTGTTCTCTGGTTGAAAGGCACGGCAAACAGCACTGACATGTGTATTTGTCTTGGCAATTATTGGTTTATTGAGCACAGGGGATATGATTTAGCACCATGCTACTGGGGATCCTCACAGGGGACCCTGCCAGGCGGCTATTATTGTCCCTACAGAGGAGGGAATCCAGGCCCAGAGCAGATAAGTAACTTGCCCAAAGGCACACAGCCAGAAAGTGCCAGAACTAGGACTGGAACCAACAACAATCCAGAACCAGAAACTGTGCTCTTTTGATTACTGTCTTTTTTCCCCCAAATGACACTATGCATAGCCTTTGCTTAAAGTGGACCCAACAAATATTTGTCCATTTGTTCTATCTTTCTCTTTTATTAAAAAAATTTTAATACCGTTCCTTAAGTCTCCCCATTCTTTTTTTTTTGTTTTTTGGCTGCGCCACAGGGCATGCAGGATCTTAGTTCCCTGACCAGGGATCGAACCCATGCCCCCTGCAATGGAAGTGGGGAGTCCTAACTACTGGACCACCAGGGAAGTCCTATCTTTCCATATTCTAGGTCAAAGAAGACCCTCCGCTCACCAATTACACAAAGCTGTATAACCTAACCTTACTGAGGCAAGTTCTTTGTCACATTTCCTCTGCACCAACTCTCTCACCTCCAAACCACCACTATCATCATCAACACCATCTTCAGTATAAAACACAGATCTTATTTGAAAAAGGTATATTTTTCCAGAAAAAGATAAATATTTTAACAGATGGATCATGCTTTTTTTTTTTCTTACATTAAACAGCTTTCATCTTTTTTTTTTTTTTTGTGGTACGCGGGCCTCTCACTGTTGTGGCCTCTCCCGTTGCGGAGCACAGGCTCCGGACGCGCAGGCTCAGTGGCCATGGCTCACGGGCCCAGCCGCTCCGCGGCATGTGGAATCTTCCCGGACTGGGGCACGAACCCGTGTCCCCTGCATCGGCAGGCTGACTCTCAACCACTGCGCCACCAGGGAAGCCCAAAACAGTTTTCATCTTTAAAATCTAGTTTAGGGTACATGCATTCTTGGTTTCATCACTTTTATCACTACCCTTCAAGTGTGCTGGACCATTAGCCTCACAGTCAGCATTTGCCTTCAAGTTTCCTGAAAAAAATGCATAGTTTTCCCAGCAAAGTTAAGCAACTTCTATCCCCGTGGAGCCTCCTCCCACCTTTTACCACCACACAAGCTCAAATTTGCCGAAAGGCTACAGAGAGAATTTCACACTGAAATAAAAGACCCCACTCAATGTAAACACCCATCAAAGGGAACATGCTGAACAAAGTATTACAACTTTTGGAAACTTTGAAACGTGTCAGAGAAAATGAAATCACTCTGAGAAAAACAGTACAGTAAATATTCTCAAGGCTTTGTAGTCTAATTATCCTGGCTAATGTTGCTAAGAAATACTCAGCAACACCGTGATGTTTTAGGATGATAAAACTCTGTGGGGCTGAATAAAGTTTATTAATAAAATTAATAAGTATTCCCTGACTAAAGTTGTTGATGCCTGTGGCACAAGTTTTACCTCTCTTGGACAAAAAAAAAAAAAAAAAATTCTTGAGGACATGAAGGTCCCTTTTCATCTTTATAACCCACAACAGAGCTTAGCCTGGTACCACTCGTGTAACAATTTTCTCAGTGACTACTTTGTTTGTTGAATGAGTATCAGTATATAATAACTATTCTACAAAGACTTGTTGGGGATTGTGCAACTGGGAGAAATGATGACTAAAAATGAAACTACGGACACAACATTGCAAACATACTAAATGCCACTGAACTGTATGCTTTAGAGTGGTTCATTTTATATTATGTAAATTCACCTTAATTTAAAAAAACTGCAGAGACTAGCAACCTAATAGCTTTCATTAAAATTCAACATGGTATATTCTCATATTTTCATATCAAATATAAAGTACAAAAGAGCCCATAAACAGTTTTATGAGTAGGAAATTTCTTTAAAAATCATTATGAAATAGATAAAATGTTAAAGTTCCAACAGAATTTCCAGAAATTGTGATGCAAATAGCCTGAGATATTTAAAACCCTCTTGGCTTAGTAAGCAGAATTTACAGGGTTTTCAGAATCCTCCCTGGCTGCCTGGTTTGCTGCCTCCTTGGCCCCCAGCACGTTGGAAGGGGAAGGATGGAGCTCCAGTTTGCCGAAGTGAAGAAGCTCTGGGTTTCTTTCCCATCTGAGAAATCTTCCAAGTACACCGGAGAAATGTAGCAGCATCCCTGCACTCCCATCCCTTGACCAACTTTAATCGCAGTTCCAAATTCAAGGCGATTGTTCTAAGAACCTCAAACTTATAAATAATTTCCAAAATCAGGCTTCCCTCCTTATATGACAATGGGATGACAGGCTTTTTTTCTTTTTTCAGGCAGTAAAGAAAAAGCCTCTTATTGAAAAGGTTTTAACAATCTCAAGTCAGCAGGGTTGAAAATATCAATGCAGTTTCCACTAGTTCAGGAAGCAATGTTTTCTTTTCTGATTATTGACAACAGTTTTTCTTTTCTGTTAAAGGGCCGTTTGTGGAGATAAATGTTTAAGTGCTGAGGACACTGTAAGGAGGTTTTCAGGCTATATTTTTATTTGTAAAAGGCCAATGATTACCCACTTGTTCTCAAAAAGTTAACTCCACTTCTAGTAAGCCGCGGCTGAGAATCTTGTCTGTATCAAATTTTCCTTTCTGCTTTCTGATAAATCGCAGTGTGGCAGCCTCAGAGCCTTCCTCCCTTCGCTGTTTTGCTTTTTGCTCATTAGGTCTTTAAAAGAAAATGCAAATCCTCATCTCTTCATTAACCCATCGTAGAAAATAACTCAGATGTTCCTAATTTCTCCCCTGATTTATCAGACCGGTCTCTGATAACTTTTTGAAAGAAGTCTATTCAACATTCTCAAAGACAAAAGACACTTTATAGAAATAAATAAAAAGAAATCCTGACATAAGTGCAAGAGGAGAAAAACACCAAGAAGTTTCGTAAATGTTGCCTGCTTGTTTCAGAATTATTTCTAGTTCTGCCCTAACTGATAAGCACATTACGCTGAAAATGTTTTATTCACAAACTTCTCTGATATAATCTATGAAAATAAAGACTCTCCGTTTCACTCTACACTATAGACGCCTGGCAGGCTCAAGGAAGTCAACAATCTAATGTCACCTTCCCTTTAACAGAAAATAACAAGAAGTACAGCAACATGATAGAATCGGAAGGAATCAAAACATGTTTGTTCTTAACTCCTGAAAAATCTTCTCTCCGTGTGATATTCCCTCTATATCTATATCTCTATATATATGTAAACCTCTCTAAAATTAAGTCTGTTTTACACACTAACACTAACTAAATCCTAGGGTCTTCTCAGAATGCCTTCTCAGAATGCCCCATGATTAGGTGGATTTAAAAAGCATTCTGTTTACCAAAATCATTATGACACTGTTTATTTTCCTCAGAGGGGGGCTGGAGGGAGGGCAGGAGGGGAAAGAAAAGAAAGCTGGTGAGTTTTTGTGTAATAAGTGACCCTATCATGCAAATAAACAAGTGCTTCTCTTTTAGGATATGTGTTATCAAAGACATCTCCAACTCTAGCTGCATTTCTCAGCTGCTCACCAGAAATAGAACTATTGACCCCACCAAAAGTAAAGAAGACCTTTTTCCTTATGCCCAAGACATTGGGGGGAAAGGGGAGGCTTGTGTGGGAATGATTTCCTTGAACGCCGTACCATACGCACGCTCAGCCACCTGACCACAACCTGGGCGCCTCCCTTTGCACCTTCTCCCTTCAAGCAAATTGCAGGGGTGGACCCCATGCTCACAAGAATTCCACCAGACTGACTCACATTTTTTTCTTTTTAAAGTTCTCAGTGTTTATGCATCTCCAAGTTAGGGAGGGGGCAGGGAGGGGCTGTTTTTAACAAAGACAAACACCGTTTGCAATAACAATGCAGAGATGGTGTGTGTGTGTGTGTGTGTGTATGTGTGTGTGTAGGATGGGGGGGCATGTTTGGGTATTTTTTGGTTTTTTTTGTTTTTTCAGATGGATGAATTGAATGATAGGTAGCCCAGATTTCCAAAACAGCCAGTTTCTGAGGAGATAACATTAACTCTGGGGAAGGAAAGCATTTGGTAAAAATTCCCAGATTGAAAACTCAATCACCAGATTCTACTGAGAGGAAAGGGTGCATGCAATGCCTGCTTTCAAAGGGGCATCCAATGTGCTCTCCAGCACAAACATCTCCTGTCAGCATCCAGAAAGACCCAAAGACGCATCTCAGGTGGGAGGGCACTGTCCCCTCTACCTATTCAGGGAAGGCTGGTCCTGTCGGGCCGGGATGGGGACAAAGGGGAACTTAGAAGTAGGGACAGCCATCGGAGGGAGAGGAGGGCCCACAGGACTGGATTTCCTTTCCAGAAACTGCTTTGCCTTCTCTTCCACCTGGTTCCCGGCAGGGAGTCCTGGCCCTCCTTTGCGGAGGCTGTTGACTAACGAAACAGTGAAAGCACAGGTCGGCCACCAAGCAAATAATAAACATAGCTGCGTGGCACGTCTGTTAAGCCTGTTTAATCGTTCGTCCCTACACGTAAGTGGGCTTCCTATCCCAGCCCCCATCTCTCCACCTGTATCAACAACAATGCCTCTGCACAATTATCTTACCTTAACGAACCTAATCTTTAATTTCCCAGCGTGGCCCTGGTCCTCAGCCTCCTAACAAAGGAAGGGGGACTGTTTGAGTCCCCGTGAGCCACCCTTCCTCCAACAGCTAGAGAAACTTTAGCCACGACAAGGATTTTTTGCCCCTTGTGGAACTGTCAAAAGCAATAAATATTTTTCTTTTTATTCCATCATTAGACCCTCCTAAGAATGCCTCCCCATTGTCCACTGTAATTCCCAGAGCTCTCTGAGCAGGGGCGTTATTGTGGAAAATGAATCCTGAAGTGTTAACAATCCGGCCAAAGCGGCTACACTTTTTTTTTTTTTTTTTTCCTTCCAAGGGCGTAACCGTTAGGAATGTGTCGCCTCACCATAGCCGGCTCTGCGAAAAGAGCACTTGTGTTTTTTAACACTGGTCTTTGAGAAGGATGCTCAAGTTAAAGCATTGTGGCCACTGTAAATAGATGCACTCAGCAGAATAGAGCTTCTTCATTCCTAATTAGGGAAGTAACTCTAGAAAGACGGAATGTCACTTGCTGGGCTGTGCTTATTGTTGAGTTTGTGCTCGCCTCCACAATGTGAGGTAATTGGAGTTGTACCTTTTAGAAAGCTGCTAATTTCACATAGGAAGTGCTAACAAGACCTTTCTGGGCCATGTTTTCCTTCTCTCTTTTTAAGGAAGTTACAGACCTTCAGTAGTGGGAATGGCTGAGCCCTGGCCTGGCGGAGGAAACAGCAGTAATGAACCACTTCAGCCTGCAGTTAGAAAAAGGAGGCCTCATTTTGGAGTCCTGAGAATACTAAGCACAACAAAAGGTTCTGTTTAAGCTTGTTATCCAGGACATTCTTACAGGCTACACAGCTTTCCCTGCAATGACCCTCTCCAAACAAGTGCATCAAGTTTGAGCAAATAGAAACACGCAACTTTCAAGGCTCCGAGTTATAGTTTTCTTTACAAAGCCATTTATATAATGTAAGCTGCAATTAGCATGGGACAGAGCGAGGAGATTTAGGCTGGAAGGTTCTTTTCACAAAAGATAGAAATTAGTGGAATAAGTAACAGTTAAATATCGGCTTCGGATAACTAGTTGAAAAGACCTTTTAAATCATTTACTAATAAAAAAATAAAATGATTTTGCCTCAGACCTTGTTCCAACCAAAAAGTGGTCTTTTTACATCACTGAACTGATTAATCTCGCTAATTTTAAATTATCCAGCAAGAACAGACCGGAGCAAAAAAAAAAAGTCCACACACCCCCAAATGAAAAGCACTCCAGCTTTTAAGCCTGACAATTTCATCAAAACGTCCATAGGAACTACATAAAAAATTCAAACTGTAATGAAATAAATTGCTACTTACATTATGAAAAGTCTGCAAAAGCTTTTTATAGACTTGAAATGCAGAAGTTATATAAACTGCACAGTAAAAAGAATTAGAAATTGACATTTACAGATCAAGGGCTAAAATTAACAGTCTTCAGGGGAAAAAAAATTTCCCGGTTCACAATGGCTTTTAATGCCATTTTTCCCCCCCTACACTCATTTATCTAATAACCATGGCAAGGTTAGGATAAACAATGAACAGTATGTTTTCACATTTTCCACCTTTTGTGTCCTCCATATGAATTTCTAAAACACTTAAGAGAATAGATACATAAACCGGTGACCTTCAAATGAGCTTTTTGATACTCTCAACATTTTGAATAAAAAGATCAGAAAATGGAACCACTTTTACACAGTAATGAATTCCATTCTGTTGGGTAAACAAAGCTAAATTTTAAAACAGAGACCTGACATTTATTTGTATAGCTCAAGAAGCTATTCTGTTCTTTTGGGGGTGGGCAGAGCAGGGAGGGGGCGTCGTCAGTACTTTATGGTGGGCCAGGTAATGACCAAATCCACCATTCACATAAAAAGGAGACAAATCCATTGGGCCGTGTTCAACAGAGAGCAACCGTTTCCAAGACAAGGACAACAAAAAAGCCCAATTTTTATGACAATTCCCCCCAACCCCACGAACAATTGATCCATCTCGCAGAAAAGGGGGGGTGGGTGTTAATGGAGGAGGCCCATGCAGCCATTATGAAGCTAACGCTTATTGACGGGAGCTACAAGGGCCTCCAAAAGTTACTCCAATTTCCGTCGAGCTTTTGTGCATCCGTTGTCCTGTCTGAAAGGCTCAGTTAGGTATTGTTGCAAAAAAAGTCTGCATCCACATTTGTTCCCCTCTAATTCATACTCGGCATTGTGAAGTTTTGCTATTCAGGGGCTGATTGGACAACAGCCCTGACAAGGGCCAAGCGATTAGTCTCTCAGCATGGGCTGGGCTTCTCGGTATAAACCTAGGGATGGGGCTGGAATTCACTGGGTCATTCAACTTCCTCTCGGGGCCTTCCTGAGAGGCCGTGCCTCCTTTGCTGCAGGTAATGCATTCCTTCAGGCCCGGGAAACCGAATCCTCGTAATTAGCGTGCCCAGAACGGGGCATGCCGCCCCCTCCCTGCCAGTCGGCCCTTGGGGGCCCTGCAGCTTTCTAAGGAGCTCAGCCCCTGAAATGCTCCGGCCTCGTCGAATTGAAAACTTTCTCGGGCGGCTCGGTGGGCCTGAAAATCTGCACGTAGAGGAGGGGAGCCGAGGGAGGGCCGCGATCGGCGCCACTTAACCCCTGGCTCGCCGACCCGCGCGCAGGACACACCGCCCGCAGCCCCGCGCTGGGGCCGCCACGTCGGAGCTCGGCGCTGCACCCCGCGGCTGAGCGCGTCGCTAAGTGTACAGATGTCAGTCTGGTGTTTTACATGTCAGTAACTTGAATTCATTTACATTTATTTTCCTATTGTTTTATATCATTTTATGACAATGTGCTGCATAATATAATTTAAATCTTTAATGTACAACTAATTCTCTACCATTAATTTGTCAACATGATTACTGGATATGCCACCCGGAGAAGCAGGATGACTTGAAATATGGATAAGACATTCCTGTATTTTTTCACGAAGGTTTACATCGGAAATGACAAAAATTTACGGAGGGTTTTTTTCTTGGACTGTCTGTAATCTAATGAAAACTACAATTTCACTGTGATTCCCACTTAAACTGAGGAATTCCAGATATCAGTGGGGAATAAGACACACACACACACACACAGAGCCTCCTTCTAGGAGAAATAATTGAGGCAGCGCGGGGTTCTGAGCAGTGGTCCAGCCCTTTGGCAGAGAAGGTTCCCCACAGGCCCGGCCGGGGCGCAGCTGGACGCCCTGCCCTGGGTGGTTTGCTCCAAGGGGTGGGAGAGAAAGAAAGCAGGCGCCGGGGCCCGGGGCACGTTCCCCGGGCATCTGCAGGCACCGACAGCGTTGGGGAACAAACAAGAGGAAAGGGTGGTACCTGTGGGCATAGTGTTGCTGGGCTGCCCTCACTTCAGGACCCCCCCAGACTTCCCCCAAACCCCAGCCTCCTTCTTTCGCCGGCTGTCGGAGCCCAGCTTGAAAAAACTGGTCCTTCCCTCCACGCCCCAGGAGGACGGTGCCCTGCAGCCACCAGCCAAATGATAACACCCAAACGTCTGCACCATTAAAATTAAAAAAGTAGCAGCAGTACCCCAAACCTTATTAAACATTCAAATAGAAAAATTAAGATATTCTGGGCAAAAGAAGTGTTTAGACAAAGGCTGTCTGCTTCAATTTCCCCGTTAAGCCGGGAACAGGCTGCTCGGAGAGAGAGTGACGGTGGATTCCATAAATTAACAGAAAATCCCTCTTCTCCGGAGCCCAAGTTATCTCTCCGTTGCCTGCAGCCCTGATTTAGAATGGGAGCCGGCTTGTTTACCGGTTTAATTAATGCTCCTTTTCAAGTAGGGAGGAGGGGAAGGGAAATGAAGTGACTTGGTGATAAACAGGTGTAGCCGGCCTGCAGCGAGCTCACGGAGCCGGTGGCAGCCTCGTCAGGCTTGACTGGGCATGACCCCGCCAGCGAAAAAGGTAGATGGCCCAGTTGGAAGCGCAGTAGGTGAGCATTATTTTAACTGCGAGCCTGTGATTGGAATGGCTTAAAGGGAAAATCAGCACTTGGGTTTTTCTTCTTCCTCCAGAATGCATTCTGATTCTTTCCTGTTGCTGAGCGGAGGAGAAACAGACCTTGACGATATAGGTCACAGGTCTTTTTACTCCTCTTCCTCAGGCTTCACCTCCAAATGTAAGGAAAGAGCCACTTAAGGAGGAAACCTGGCTCCTGCAGCTCGCTGGGGACCGGCTTTCTGCTCTGAAAAAAAAATCCTTGGGCATTCTGTATTTACTTATTTCGGCTTTTAATTCCAAGAGCCTAATATCTAGGATTGGACTGTCCACCGCCTACGTGTTTCTGTGACCTTACAGATAACAGGGAAGCTTGGATGGAAAATGAAATTCAAGCGCCAGCTAATTTTAAAAACATAACTAAAAACTCATTCCCAAGGGGGGGAAATGGCAGTTTCTGTAAGCACAGGCTGAACATGTTTTTAAATTAATAACTAGCCCTGGTATTTGCTAAATGATGGCTGTATCAGGGGGGGAAAATTTAGTCATTTAAAACAGCAGGTGCCCAAGGTGAGAATATATGTTTCATGACTTAAAGTCACCTGTCTGCTTTGCCTGCTACCTTTCTCCGAGCCAGCATCCTGGAGAAACAAGTGAAAGCAGAAGCTGGGTCTGTCAGCCATGGTGGCCTTCTGGAGAAAAAAGCTTTTTCTTTTTCTTTTTTTTTTACACTACTACATTTATCGAGTGCCTTCTGATACGTCCATGTGTTATTGGCAATTCTGACTGCTTCCCTACGAGGTGGTAATCCTTATCCCCATTTTTAAGAGGGGTTTAAAGAATTTTAAGTGATTTTTCCCAAGGTCACAGAGCTAGTCAAGTGGCAGAATGGGGATGAGAACCAGGGTCTGTCTCATTCCAGAGCCCTCTCCTTTTTCAGCCTCTGGGAGGTAGCAATGACCCTAAACACCCACAGTCACGTGGAGATAGGGGTTCCAGTCTCCATAAAGGTAGGTTATGTCCTAGCTTACAGGAGAGGAGATCCTTCTGCCATCTGGAAAATTCCAGGTTTGGAACCCAACACATGTATAAGCACAAAGTACTTTGCAGAATACAGAGAGATTTCTTTCTGGAAAGATTTCTAGACTGGGAGTTGGGATCTTCCTGTTTCATTGCTGGTTCCACTACCCATTAACATATGACCTTGAGCAAGTCACCTACTTAACACTGAGTAAAGGTTCCTCATCTCTGATTGGGCACATTACCTACCTATCCTGCTTGCCTCACAGTGTGGGGTGGGGACAAAATGAGCTGATATGAATTCAAACGCATTGATCACTGTGAAGAGCTGTTCCAATGCACAGTTTTATGACTGACTTCCCAGAGTTATGAGGTCCTATTAAGTCTACATGTCCACGTGTTTTGAAAGGAGTGAATTACTATACAAGTGGGGGAATTTTTCATCTTATTAAAAAGCCCTTACGTCCTAATTTCTAAACACGAAAATCCTGGCTATATTAACAATGGTGCTAAAAGTTCTAATGCATCCTAAATTCTAAATCATAGACTTTTGATGGAAAAGACCATTTGTTATAATAATAAAATTATATTAATGGTGGCTGATGTCATTTACTATATGCCAGACAGGGCTCCAAGCATTTGACATGTACCAGTTTGTCCTCACTATAACTCTGTGAGATAGGTACTATTATTACCATACCCATTTTACAGATGAGAAAACTGAGACACAAGGCAGTTTGGTCACATAATTCCCAAACTGCAGAGAACTATCATTTGAACCCAGACAAACTGGCACGGGAGTTCACACACTTAATCATTGTTATATGTTTACAAACATATATTTTTCATGAAAGAGTGTCTGTATTATTCCTACCTCTCCGACCCACATTTTAAGATGAGGAAAGTGAAGCTCAGAGAGGTTAAATGATTTGCCCATCATCACACATTTGTTTCAAGGCAGAGCTAGAAGTAGAGCTCAGATGTCTTTAAGTCAAGTGGTGGTTCTATTTATGACAATTGCTACTCACTTCACCCTGGCTTCAGCTCTCTCTGGAGAGACAGACTGCCTGGTTTAAATATTGACTGTGCCAGCCCAGGCAAGCTCTGTAACCTCTCTAAGATAATAGTGCTCACCTGATTGTTTGGCAGATTAAATGAAATAAGGCACAAAAGTATTTAGTACAGTTCCTAGCATATAATAAATGCTCGATAAACCCTCCTCAAATTTAAAATGCAGGGTCCAGGAAGAGAAGCAACAACAGTGGGGCAGGGGCCGACTTGGGTGTGGCTGTCCCTATGCAGTGAGTTGGCCCAGGCTAAGTTGAAGGAAGAGACAAGCATGGCTGGGAAGAGGGGCAGAACCCTCCAGTTGGGGAGGATCTTCTGCAGTGAGTCCCGAGGAGCTGGGCCATTGAAATCATTGGGCAGCCTGAGGGACACGGGAGGTATTGACTGAGAAGACAGAGGAAGAGGAAAGGGCACAACTAGGAGGGCTGGGGCGAAGCAGGCTGGGAGGGCCAGAATGAGAAAAGTGGCTGCCTCAGCTTTCAGCCCATCGTGGATGGGTCTTCTTCACAGTATCATCCCTAGAGACCTCAGCAATGGTTGTTTCAGCCCCATGGGGAGAATAAAGGACGGGGGTGGCATGAGATGGAATGCTGAAGAGGGACCACAAAATGCCTGGCTGACAGGAAGCTGTCGGAAGAAGAGAGACACTGGGAGAGGCATGTGCTTGTGGGGTCGGGGGAGAAAACCTAGCTGAGGAAGGGGAGAGTCCAGCATCTGGGGGAAGGGAGAGTGGCTGACGGGGGAGCTGGGACCGTTACAGTGGGAGGCAGCTGCCTGTCAGGTTGCCTGGCCCCAGGTCCTGGCTCTTTGGCCGCAGACAGTGGCAGGCTTAGGGGGTGTTCAGGCCTCTGGTTTGGGGTCCTGCGGCAAAGGTTATGGGGAAGATGCTGTGGCCCCAGGCATGAGTTCCCTGCTGTGCTGGCTGTTTCCCCAGACGGAAGGACAGCAGCTGCAGTGATCTGAACCACCAGGGGCCCTATCCTGTGATTCAGTCTGCAGGGATTGGCTAGAAAGCTCTCGGGTACTGTTGAAGCAGTGGTGTATTCCCCACCTGTGGTTTCTACCTCCTTAGCTTAGGGAGTTTCCAGCTAAAGGGTCTTGAAATTTAGGAGAAATATTACATCTGATTTTGGAAAAATATGTGAGGAACTTGAAGTGGGGAAAATGTCTGTTCTCTTATTCCTGCCGCCCCGTGAAGGTGTGACAAATGGCAGATGTTCAACAGCTGTACATTGAAAAAATGAGCCAAGGGGATACTTTTATTGAGCACTCCGAAAGGTAACATGTTTTGCAAGCCACGAGGAAGGTGGCTTTACCTGTGCCGCCTAAACTCAGGAGAGGGGAAAGATCCTCTCTCCAAGTCAAAGGCCTCTATGGACCTTTGTCCTTTTCTATTTCCTCATCAGCAAAATTCCCCAACTGCCCGGCTGGGGTACTAAAGGGATCAAAAGAGTTATTGGATGTAAATGTACACCAGACGTGCTAAATAAGTCTAAGGTAGTATTGCCTTGTCTATTGAGAGAGAAAGGAATGTTAAGTGAGGAATTTCATTATTGAAAATCTCAAGCATATGCTAAAGTGTGATGAACTCCCAAGGGCCTATCATCCAGGTTCAACCATTATCAATTTATAGCCAGTACTGTTTCACCCTTTCTCACTCCCCTCCCCCCAACCCCACACTGGATTATACTGAGGCAAATCCCACGTATCGTATCATTTCAGCTCTACATATTTCAGAATATATTTCTAAAAGATAAAGCCTCTTTAAAAAACATAACCATCTTCCATTATCCCATGAAAAAATTGATAGTAGTTTCTTAATATCATCAATAATGAGCCAAAGTTTAATTTCCTCATTTGTCTTGTAAGTGGATTTTACAGATGGTTTCGCAAATCAGGATCCAAACAAGGTCAACACCTTGCATTTAGTTAACAGGGGAGGAACCTCTCCTGAGGGTTTAACCTTGTCCTCTCAGTCTGCCAAGGCCTGGAGACTTCTGGCCAAGGTTTGCCTAGACAACCAGAGCAGTGGTTCACAACTGTCTTTTTTTTTTTTTTTTTAATTAAAAAAATTTTTTTAACATCTTCATTAGAGTCCCAACTGTCTTTTGACCATTGATTCATCTCTTTGAAAGGGTTCTTGGGCATTTAACAATGGACCAAGTAGCCCATCTAAGGTTTAGGGACCCAAGAAAAAGGAATGCTTCTTCGGGTACATTTGGAGGTGTTGGGGGGACAGATGTCTGCTCCTGTGCTAAGGTACAGTTCAAAACAGAGACTTTAAAAGCAAGCCCTGGCATTCCTGTTTCTTCCTTTTCCAAATCCCACCCCTCCTCCCTAAGGCCCACCTTCATCATGGTCCTGCCAGGCCTTAGTCTTTTCCCTCAGCTGAGCTCCTGTAACACTTAGGACCTACCACGTTTTTTCATCATTTGGCTTCTAGAAATGGAAGCCTATCTCCCTTGGAGGGTTAGCTGTTTTGCACACAATATATATCTTGCCTCTTCAACTAAATTCCAAGTTCCTAAAGCTCAGGGACCCATAGCATCTGGCCATACTTGGCCCAAGTACCCAAGACCTGTAGGTGTCTGACAGGTTTAAAACACCAATATCTACAATATTTACAATATGAATATCTCAAACCAATATTCTTTAAATACTTGATTAAAATTTATCCAGTGGGATAGAACAGCACTGATTTGCTATTAAGAAAATTACATGCCTCTTCCTATATATTCAAAATAAGGAATTGATTTACTGCGTGCACTGAACACGTCTGAAATATTTTTTTATTCTTATCAAAATAATGCACGCATATGGTTACAAATCAAATGTTACACATGGGCTCATGATAGAAATGCTCCAGCTTCTCCCACTGTCAGTCCACCGCTCAGAGGCAACACCTCTTTGAGCTGTCTGGTTTTTAGTTCTCCCAATGGATCTAGGATTGCCAGATTGAGAGGGAAAAAAGTATAGGATGCCGCCTCAAATTTGTATTTCAGATAAAAAATGAATTAATAGCTCCAAATATTTCATAATATTGTATTTTTTCTGACCTTAGGTGGCTTCCCCCATATAATGTGTAGAGTTATATACAACGTAACTCTAATGTATTTATATCTCTATATCTTCCTTTACCAACTTGTTAGAATGGTGTCGGTGGAATTCCGAGTGTGAAAGAATTTCAATGTTCAATATTTATATTCTATTCCATTTTTCTACTGTTTGCCTTTGTAACTTCAACAAAATGCTTAAACCTGTATTTATTGATCCATCATCTTTCAAGAGCACCTCTTGACTGTCTACTTTTAAATTAAGATATTGTTACTGATTTCCTAGCCTTTCCTCTATTTCTTCTTTCTTTTTCCAAGTCCCATCTTCTGCCACGATACTCGTACTTTCACATTAATAAGGCTGTTGAAATTTATATTCTGTCCTACTACACAACCTAGTCTTCTAAGCTTTATCTAAAGGTTGACTCTTAAAATGGGAAATGGATCGTATTTTCTCTATTGTTATTATGTAGCTTTATGTAAATATGGTAATAACACTAGGACTATACTTACTGCTCTTCAACTCACTGTCGTGACCCCTGAGCCTCTCCAAGGAGAATGTGCCCAGCACCAAATCAAAGGGAGTCTCATTCCTTACACTTTGTCATTTTCTTCATATCATGTCACTTTTAGTTTGCTTCATATTCAGATCTTGACTTTTTTTTAACCAATGTTCCCCTGGAGTTTCCAGTTGCCTATCTTTTTTCTTGCATTATTTGCTATTATCCCATTCTTATTTTAAATCTATCAGTTATATTCTCTAATCTATTTTTTTATACCTCTATTGGAGTATAATTGCTTTACAATGTTGTGTTAGTTTCTGCTGTACAACAAAGTGAATCAGCTATATGTATACATATTTCCCCCTTTTCCCCTCCCTCTTGAGCTTCCCTTCCACCCTCCCTATCCCACCCCTCTAGGTCGTCACAAAGCACGGAGCTGATATCCCTGTGCTATGCGGCTGCTTCCCACTAGCCATCCCTTTTACATTCGGTAGTGTATATATGTCAGTGCTACTCTCTCGCTTCGTCCCAGCTTCTCTCCCTGCCATTACCCGTGTCCTCAAGTCCGTTCTCTACATCTTTATTCCTGCCCTGCCACTAGGTTCATCACTACCGTTTTTTTAGATTCCACATATGTGCGTTAGCATACGGTATTTGTTTTTCTCTTTCTGATTTACTTCACTCTGTATGACAGACTCTAGGTCCATCGACCTCATTACAAATAACTCAATTTTGTTCCTTTTTATAGCTAAGTAATATTCCATTTGTATATATTGCCACATCTTCTTTATCCACTCATCTGTCGACGGACATTTAGGTTGCTTCCATCTCCTGGCTATTGTAAACAGAGCTGCAATAAACATTGTAGTACATGACTCTTTTTGAATTATGGTGTTCTCAGGGTATATGCCCAGTAGTGGGATTGCTGGGTCATATGGTAATTCTATTTTTAGTTTTGTAAGGAACCTCCATACTGTTCTCCATAGTGGCTGTATCAATTTACATTCCCACCAACAGTGCAGGAGGGTTCCCTTTTCTCCACATCCTCTCCAGTATTTATTGTTTGGAGATTTTTTTGATGATGGCCATTCTGACCAGTGTGAGGTGATACCTCATCTCTAATCTATTGAGAAATGCCTTTGCCCTCTTCCTCGGAGTCCTCTGGGATCCTGCTCCAATGTGGGTTGTTGCTGTCCAGACTGCTGTGCACCTGACATCTGGAAACTTCTCTTTACTGCTCTTGTAGGTTACATCCCAGTTTTTCTTCTTTCTTCTATCTTAGGTCCTAGTGTTACTGAAGTCTAGCCTCAAGTAACTTCCTAAGAAGGGGCATGTTGGAAACAAACTTTATGTATTCTTGTTTTTCTGAAAACCATATGTCATCCTCCACTTGACTGAGAGTTTGCATATAGGATCCTAAACTGAAAACAATTTTACCTCAGAAATTTAAAGACATGACTCCATTATCTTCTGCCTAGTGTTGCTGGGGAGAAGTACGATGCCATTCTTACTGCTCTTCATTTGTAGGTGACCCAATCATTCTCTCTGAGCCTTCTACAACCTCCTCTTTATACTCAGAGTTTGAAATTTGGCCAGGATGCATCTAGTTGTCCGTCTTGTGCAGTCACTGTGCTGGACACAATGACTGACAGCCGTTCTGATGTCAGGGCTAGTCTTTCTTCAGCCCAGAGAAATTTTCTTCTGTACTTTCTTTGCTAATTCTCTCCTCTTTAATTTCTTTTTTCTTTCTAGGATTCCTATTAGTTAGATATTGGATTATTCTCCTATGTCTTTTACTTTTCTCTCATATTTTCTTTTTCTGTCTTTCTGCTGAATGCTTTGTGAGATTTCATCCATATTTTTTAGTCCTTCCACTGAATATTTTATTTCACCAATTGCATTTTTAATTTCCAAGAGCTTATTCCTATTCTCAAAATACTAGTTTTAGAATGTATTATATTTCCAACCCTGAGAATTCTAAAAAAGTTTTAAAGTCATCTTTGGTTTCCTGAATCCTGTTTCCCCAGGAATTAATGAGATTTTTCTGCTTATTTTCATATATTTCCTTAATGCTGGTGTTTCTCCTCACGCCGCACATATGCCTCCTTGGTTTTCTTTCTTCCTGTCTGTCTGTCTATCTATCTATCTATCTTGGCTGCGCCAGGTCTTAGTTGCGGCATGCATGCAGGATCTAGTTCCCCAACCAGGGATCAAACCGGGGCCTCTTGCATTGGGAGCGCAGAGTCTTACCCACTGGACCACCAGGGAAGTCCCATCCTTGGGTATCTTTTGATGTCAAATACAAAAGAACTACAGATGCACAGATGGAATTACTGTGCAGTTGTGCACCCACCTGGCCTGAATGGGCTTCCCTGAAACTTTCTGAGGTTTTGTGGGTTACCTGGCTCCCATCTCCTCTGTTGCCCCTTATTCTGTGTGTGGCTTCCTTCAGCTGGTTCCTCTGATAACTGTTCCCATACTTCTGACATATTCCAGAAATTTGCTTACCTCTCTTATATGTTGGTGGCCTCTTCCTCCCCTTTTTAATATAATATAATAAATTTACATCTTTTTGGAATTCTAAAACTTTATCTCAACAAAATTTTGGAAAGATAGGAGGCAAATGTGTATCCTGGGTTCACCATCTTGAACTATAAGGAGATTAAGACATTTTTATTCTTTTAATTTTACTTGTTTATCATTTTAATTGCTCCATCTTTTGGCAGCTTGGTGCCCCTAAGCCAGGAGGCCCACCTGAGGTTTAGGGTCTCCCCAGGAAAGTGCTGCTCCCAGATATTCAGCATCTCATGGCCCTCACTCTTACCATGGTCCACATAAACCAGAGCCTGGTTTCCCCAGATTTCTTCCTGTACTGTACAGGTTTGAGGTGCCCAGGAGATAGAATGAGGACAGCCCCTCCTTGGGCACACCATCCTCTCCCCTCACCACAGGGCCTGAGAGGTTCTACAAGCTCTACAACACCACAGGCTCCCTTTCATCCTTCCTTCCACCTGCTCCCACCCCCAGCCTGCCTTTGCCCTTAGGTAACCTTCAGATCTCAGCTCCAGCACCATTTCCTCAGAAAGCCTTCCCAGTTCCCCTTGACTTGTCAAATTCCTCCATCATGTGGGCTCATGGAACGATTACAGCACTTATCTCAGTTTGTAATGTTTGTGGAGAAAGCCATGTCTGTTTTCTGTTCACCTTGATGCCCTAAGCACTTGAGCACAGAACTGGCATATAGCAGGTGCTCAAGAAAACTCTCTTGAGCAAATGGATTATCATGAAGCTAGCCCCAGAAGAAACGTTCCTTCAGCTAACTGAAAAATAACCCACAGGGTGACCGGAGTGCAACACCACATGTGGTCCACCTCAGAGGTCTGATAACTGACTCGGCCCTCGTCAGCATTGCCCAAGGCCTGAATCACAGGCTTCCACGGGCTCTCGTCTGAAGTCTCAGCTCTGCTCGTGGAGAGAGGTCAGGGAGGTGGATTCCGATGCAGCCCTTAGGGCTTGAGGCTCACATGGCCTTCTGACCACCCCAGCCTTGACCAGACAAAGTCGTGACTCATCTCCAGACAAGGTCCCTGAAGCCTGGAAGGAGGGCAAACAGCCACCTCACCCAAAGGGCCAGGAGGAACTTTCTTAATTGAAACCACAGCCCCCAGGGGGGTGGGCCAGAGGCTGCCCAGAACCAATGTCGACACCCCTGGTTGGGAACAGGAGAACCCCACGCCCCAGCTACCTGGCTTCCCAGCGGTGAGGCTCTTATTAAATTTGGGATTACCATGTGTAAAGCGCAGTCTGAATTTTGTTTGCTCTGTCATGTAACTTGCCTTTCCAAACACTCAGTCAGAGCTGCAGTTAATCCACTGACCATGGGCTTAACTGGCAGGTGGCCAGGAGGCCCCACCAAATTCCTCCGGACCTTTTGTTACCTGGCCTAGAAGGGAGAGACCCCTTGTTTGGGAAGTGTTTCTCCTCCCCCTGACCATTTTCTGTATTAAGAGTCTTTTGTCACCATAAAGCTGAAGCAGGGGATTATGACGGGTAGGCTGTCACCCAGATTGTTTCCTCCAGAGGATGAGGGGAAAGGTTTGCCTTTATGCGGGGGACAATGCCTTTCCATTCAATTGAAGTTCAAGCCTCAACAATGCCTTCGAACAAACCCCATTTGAATATTTAATTTGGGATGGAAGGAGCTGAGTAAACCCCTCTCTTGCCTCAGCCCCTTTCTGGAGACCCCCTTGCAGCAAAACCTGGGTTAGAAACTTGAGTTGTTGAGGTCAGGGTGCTGCTGCCACCAACAAAGGTGGAAAAATCTAAATCTAACACTCAACTGACATCCAAGAATGTTGTTACTCTGAACTTAAAAACACACAAACAAAAATTCCAGGAAGTGAACGCTGGTCAGATGAATGACCAACGAAAACCTGTCCGTCCTGAGCCTTGCAAGCAACAGAGACCTCTGGGATGAGCGCCCTGCCCACCCCAAGTACGCAGGACCCACGACTGAGACCAAATGTCCTTGGAGGATAGCGTGCTACCTCAAACCCCACCCAAGTTCCTCCTTCTTTGCTTCTTCACAGAGAATCTCTAAGAGAGAGAAATGTCTAACTAGGCTCAATTATTTTAATGGCTGCAGTGATGTCAAAAGCACGTTAAGGGAATGGAAGTTTCTCTACCCTCCTGCTCTACTTGGCAACCAGGCAGCGAGGCAACAGGCACCTGAGAGACGGAGTTGTGTGGGGTCTCCTCTGTGCTGAGAGTCAGAATTACCCTAGAATAATTTCTCTGTGGATCATCTGTACAATTTTCTTATCCATACTCACAGCACATCTGCTAACTCTTGGTCTCCTTTTCACTTCTTGCTTCCTGGGGAGGACGACCCATCCTTTGTTCTGTCCTCCCAGAGAGGCTCATCAATGCTAACAAGGTTATGTGCTGGCCCTTTCCTCCTCTCTCCAGTTTTCCTTCATTTTCATCATCTTTGCCTATAGCGGGGATGCTCGGAAGCAGTTCCATCACACCGGGAGGGGGTGAATCCTCACACTGGCATACTTGATCTCTCTGTCAAGGGTTTGGTTTCTGCCCTGCCAGTGGGGAAGGGAAGGGAACCCAGAGCAGGAAATTCCTGGCCTTTGCTGACCTGGTGGCCCTTGAGCTTAACCTCAGCCCAGTTGAGCGGGAGAAGCTGCCGGGGCCACAGTGCTCGACACCATCAAACCAAGTTCCCAATGTGCATCCCAGGGGTGAGCCATCAAGTCCCAAAGCAAAGGAAGCATTTAAAGTGATTTTAGAGACTGGCCACCAGGACCACACAACCATCGGCTACCACTTGGGGTCCTGGGAGCCAGAGCCTAAAATCCAAGAATAGCTCCTTCTCATGCAGGCCCTGTGTGTATGGGTGCATGCATGTGCACACGCACACACACGCGCACACGCACACACACGCATGCGTGTGGGAGGCAGGGCATAAAGGTCTGGCACGCAACTTTCGGTGGGCGGTGGACCCCCAATCTCTCTGTAGTGGGGGCCCAGAGGTGCGGACGGTCTGGCACCTGGCCAAATCATGGACACCACAGCCATGGAGCTCAGGGCCCCTTGCTCAGATCCAGCTTTCAACTGTTGATTTGCTTCAACAACTCTACAGTCTAACAAGCAGGCACTGGCAACGCCACCCTTCTTTTCCTTTGCATGCAAATTAACCTGTGAGCCTTCCTTCTAGGTGGGCTTTTCCTCTGGGCAAGGCGATCCCAGGCAGAGTGGCCGGGGTTCCTCTGGGCACATCATTTCCTCAGAGGTAATGGTATGAGGGCAGGCAGCCAGCTGCCCTCTCCTTGATTTCATCTCTCTGAGCCTCACTCTCCTCGTGTGTAACAAGGGGGATGATAACAGCAACAATGTCAGAGGACTGTTGTGAAGCTAAAATGAGATAATACATGTAAAGCCCTTAACAAAAGGCCTGGCACACAGTAAGCACTCAGTGAATGTGAGCTGCTGCTACTATTTCCCTTTGGGTCCTTCCAGTCCTCATCTGGGGCTCTGTCCTTTAGTCCCACAATTGTAGGAAATGTGATCTCCACGGACACCTTTCAGAGGTGTTTGCTGGGAGGTTTGTGACTATTCTGTCAGTCCCTGAATGCAGCCTACAAAAGAGCGTCGAGATGGGGCCAGAGAGATGTCCTGGGCTGGCTCTCGTCCAGCCTCCTTTCTCCCGCCTTCCCGTCCATCACCTACTGCGTGCCAGGTGCTAGGATGCCTCATGAATGAGGCACAGCCTCTGCTCTCGTCGGTCAGCGTGCTGGTCCTCAAGGTCTCAGGGCCCATCAGAAGGGCCAGGCTCATGTCTCAGAGCCCTAGGCGAGGTCCTGCACTCGGCCCACACACACCAGGACAGACCTAGGACTCTGCTTCCATATGTGTGCCCACCAGTAGGAATGTTTTCACACCAGCTCCTTGGAAATGTCACATCAGGTCAGCAGTCCTGATGGCCCCCACTGCTCCTGGACGAAGTGAAGCCCTCTGGGCTGAATAGGTGCTCCTTCCTCACTATCCAGCCTCAGGTGGCTCCCTGTGTTCTCCCCTCACTTGTCACCTCCTACCTGTCTATTACAGCTTCTCATGGGCCTCCGACTTTCTCTCCTGAATACCCCACCCACCCCCCCGTACTGATTCTGCTCGCAGCAGCCAGAGTGAGCTTCTAAACAGAGAAGTCAAGGCCATGTCACTCCTCTGGTGGCTTTCCACTGAAATAAAATGCGGCTTCCTCTCCATGGCCTACAAGGCCCTGCACACTCCTCGCCTCATACTCTGCTCACCCACCACGCTCCACACACCTGGGTTCTGCAGATATGCTCCTGCCTCAGGGCCTTTGCACTTGCTGTTACCTCTGCTTGGAATGCTCTTCCTTTCAGTCTCCAAAGGTTGGCTTTTTCATTTAGGTTTCAACTAAAGCGCTGCCTCCTTCAAGAGAGCTTCCTTAACCTTGTATCTAAAGGAGGCCTAGTCACTTCCTAAAATATCGACTCATTTTATTGTCTTCACCACATCTCTCCTGATTTGAACCAGTCTGATCCGTGCACTCGTAGCTTGCCTCTCTCCCTCCATGGAATGCCACTTGGTGAGATCACGGAACTTGTTGCTCTAGTTCACGGGTCTCCCCTGAGTGCCTGGCACCTGTTAGGCTTCGATAAAAGTCTGTGGGATGAGTGAACGAATGACTCTTTACCTCATTTAACCCGCACTCCTGCCAAGTCCACATTTCCTGAAATCTTCATGAGCTTCATTCACCTGGTAGGGCCTTTCCTCCTCCTGCCAGAACAGTCATGGCCTAATGCAAACCCTGCCTCCTCTTTCAGAAGGTACTTGCTTTTCCTGTCGATCTCTAACAATCCTTGGCCAGTCCTTTTCCATGGATCTGTCTCATATGAGGACGTGCTCTGTCTCCCCTCTGAGTTCATAAGCACCGTGTGGGCAGGGACATCACCTGCCTTGTGCTCATATTCCCATGTATGGGGAGGACGTGCCATCAGGTGTGTGCACTGTTGAATCAGGATGGCCCTCCTGGCCCAGGTAACCTTGTGAGGCTGACGAGTGGTTTCCAACACTTGGATTCCCCCACTTCTGCTCTTTTCCCCAGGTCTTGGGCCCCTTTACTTCCTCTAGGTTCCCTGTGTCCTCTCCACACTGCCTGCTTTATATCTCCACCCTCACTCAGGCCTGGCCTCAGATCTTTCACGCCAAGGACCATGAGAGCATCACCTCTCCCAGAGGAGCCTCATTTTGACAGTAACCCCTGCCTTGAGCTGAGGGGAAGGTGGTCTGTTGGTGGAATTTCAGTATCAGTGACACATTTCTTTCCCACCCAAAGGCTTTCCTGTGCTCCTTAAATCTTGCCTCATAGGCGATTACTTGCTCTGCACCTGTGGATCTCAGTGGGGCCTCAGGACCAGGACAGAGGCCAGTCTCTGACCTCCTTGGGTCTTTCCCTGAATATCCACAAGCGTGCCGGAGGCCCAGGAAAACAGTATGAACGAAAGGCTGGGGGTTATAGCCACAAATAGAAATAGATTTCTTATCCTACAGCCCCGTCCTATCTAGCTACTGTCACCTCTCGCTCTGAGAGAATAAGAGGATGTCAGGCAGGGCCAATCTGGGGGGCCAAGAAGGCATCAGGATATGAAGACCCCCCATTCCCAGGTGCCCATAAATGTGCAGAGCCTGAAGCTGAAATTAGAGCATGTGGAGGTGCCATCCTCTCCGTGGTTTGTCCCCCTCATACCTCCACACATCCCATTACGGAGGTTGCGGGGGTCGGCGAGGTAGATTAAGGGAAGAGGGCTTACATTTTTAGAGCAGAAGGTTCAGACTTTTAGGTTGACATCTTCACCTGCAATTTTATGAGGAAGCCACCAGCAAATCCTATTAATTATGTGGCGTGCGCGTGCGTGCGCGCGCACACACGCACACACACACACACACACACACAGTTTGAATCAGTTTGCTCCTCTTTCCCCCGTTATCACTCATGTCCCTAGTCCACATGGCCGCTGTCTTTCACCAGGACCACCACATTACAGGAGCTCCCTCACTGGAATCGCCACTTCCTCTAAACTACACCCCATCCAGCATTCAGAGTGATCTTTAAAAAATGTCCCTCTGACTGTGTCATTCTCATGACTCCAAACTCTTCAATGGCTGCTCATCACACTCCAAACGAAATCCAAACTCACTAAATCCTGCACAGGCTGGCTCTTGCCCATCTCACGTCCCTCCTCACAAGGCCCCAGCAACACTGGCCTCGCTCTCATCCTCGAAGTCCGCAGGCTCTGGGCCACCTCGGGGCATGCCGTCCACATTCCCTCCGCCTGAGCCCCTCTCCCCACTATCGTCTCTTTGCATGACGGCTCCTTCTCACAACTGACACCCCTCAGAGAGGGTTTCTTCCACCATCCTGTCTGAGGTAGGCCCCTCTATTACTCTCTACCAGTAGGACCCTACCTGTTTTTCATTGAATTTACTACAGTTTATAATTATTTTATAAATGCACTGCCACATTTGTTTATTGTTAACAATGCAAGCTCCTTGTGTGGAGAGCAATTTTGTCTTTCTCACTAGGCCCCAGCATGTCACAGGGTCTTATTCACTATTAGATCCCCAGCAGCTAACAGGGTGACAGCACACAAAAATACATTTATTAGTGAATAAACATGGAGGTGCTCAGTTCCCCACTGTTCCTCTTCCCCTAAAGTGGGTACCTGAGGCAGCTCCCTAGCATTCAGCCTGGGGCAGAGCAAGGTGAAACATCAAGGTCGTTCTAGAACCTCATAGGAGAAAGTCTCCTGAGAAGTACTAAGTACTTTCTAGGGCCACGATAATGTGGGACAGCTCTCTTGGTAGTATCAGAGAATTCCTATTCCCTGAGGTGATCAAAATCTCTGGCCCTGATTGATAATGGAATGTTTTTATCTTGACTGCTTCAGAATTTAGCATGAAATGGGAAATTAAATTATCTAGTTCAAAGAGGAGGAAACACATGTCCAGAAAGATTAAGTAGTTTGCCTAAAATGACCAGTTTGTTACTGGGGGGAGCCCAGGCTAGAATCTAGTTATTCTGAGTCCATTGTACTTCCTCCCATAGCCCATTTTCTCTTGTGTCTTCTGCTAGGAGCCTGCGAGTGATCCACCTTTGCAATAGGCTGGTTTTCTGAAGGGTGAGTGAGGCCTGTGGGACCTGAATCCTATTTTTGTTTTTTTACAGTATTAGTCACTATGTAACTCAATACATTTTAGGCAATGCATTATCTCAAAAGTTTTGGTACTTCAAGGTACACTTAAGGATGCAGAAAAGTACCTCAGAGAGAAAACATCAAGATTGTATCAGTTATCTATTGCTGTGTAACAAACTGCCCCAAAACTTAGTTGCTTGAAACCACCATTTATTAGCTCATGATTCTGTGAGTAGGCCATTTGGGCTGGACTCAACTGGGCAGTTTTTATGCCAACTCACCTGGCTCGCTCACATGCTATAGTCATCAGCTGGGTCTGCCAGAGGCTGTTTGGTCCTGGATGCCTTCACTCACATGGCTGGAATGATGGGGATGAGTGGGCCACACATCTCCAGTGTCTAGCAGGATAGCCTGGGCTTTTTCACATGGTAGCTGGTTCCAAAGGCATCAAGAGAGAGCAAACCTCAGTGTGCAAGTGATTTTCAAACCTCTGTTTGTACTCATGTTTACTGACATCTCATTGGCCAAAGTAAGCCAAATCAAGTTCCAAACCAAAGGATGGAGAAATAGACTCCATTTCTTGATGGGAACAGCTGCAAAATATTGCTGCCATTTTTTTTTTCAATCATAAGGGAAGAGTCAGATAAACTCCTTCAGTATCATATTCATATTGAGATTACTGAAACCACTCTATGGTTTATCTAGTCGGCTGGGGGTGGGGGAGGGAGGCTGTAAGTGTATAGGGAAGAACAAATCTGACTCCATATTAGATCTCTTTCTTTTACTTTAACCTTTGTATTCTATTGCTTTTGCTTCCAGTTAAGAACGTTGCCTATAGCCTGAAATATACCGGCTAGCCCATTCTCAAGGTATACCTTTAAGGGTATAACACTTCTCCATTCATAAAGAAATTAAAAAGTTGCAGAACAGAGAATAACATTTGTCTTGTCCGAGGTTTACAGGAACATCATGACCTGACCTACACAGCATTCCTGCACCAAGATTATGACAGCAAGAAGTGTGCAACAACCAACACGCCCCTCCCTCACCTTGCCTTTAAAAATTCTTTGCTGAAACCCTTGGGGGAGTTCAGGTTTTTTGGGGGTATGTTTTCCTTGCATGGCCCCGCAATAAACCTTTCTTTGCTCCAAACTCTGATGTTTCGGTATTGTTCGGTCTCACTGCATGGAGTGCATGAACCTGTGTTAGGTAACAAAAGTAGGGGCTAGAAGGAGCCTGGCTGTGAGGTGAGGCCAAAACACTGACAGCCAGGGGAAGGCAGGCTGGAACCCCTTAGATCTCTGTCACCCAGCCTGAAGGTGGTCTCCCGGGGCCTGAAGTGGGCTGAGCAGGAGAAGCTGGGCAGAGAGGAAAGACATGGGGCAACTTGGGAGCTGGGAGCTGCTTCGTTCTGCTCTCTCCTGGCATCCTCAGATGCTGCTCACATAAGTGGTTTGGCCAAGAAAAAAGACACAGAGCCTGTGCCTTCCACTCAAAACATAGGCCATTCAGGGCTGTGGCCTCTGCTCCTAAAAATAAAGCCCATGAAGGAAATGAAGGCTAATGCACCTGGAGGTGAAACCACAGGTCAGGTGGGCAAAGCTTTTAAATGTACCGTCTTCCATGTTGGGGGCAGCATAGTGACATTTCCCCCAAGCTCAAGGAGAGCTCGGCCATCAGAAGGCCGATTGCAAATCAAGATCGGGATGGGCTGAGCTCATTTTCTGACCCTGTGTGACAGAAACTGCTCAAGTTCCAAATTTCTCACATCAGTAGCCAGCAAACAATAAAAAAAATGCAATCTAACTGACAAAGCCCTTCTTCTAAATTGTGGAGGCGATTCTCACACAACAAACCAGTATCTTCAGACCCCTCCGCCCCATTCTGCTGGTGGACCTGCCTGGGATGGAGCGGTGACAGTGCCCACCGGGAAGGCGGGGGGGGGGGGGGGCTTCCAAACGAGGTGAGGGAGGGCCACGGCTCGGAGGCCTTTTTCTTGTAGCTCCAGACAAATTAAAAACCTCCTTACCGGCCATTCATTCGGAGGAAGCCTCTTCCTTCCTCCACAGGGGGTCTGCAGTGTTGGAAGGAGATCGGATTCTGGAAGGCTGGGCCTCCCGGAGCTCTCAAGGAGGGGGAGCCCGCAAGAATGGCAAGAGAGAGGCCCGAACCCTGAGGAGATTGGCAGCCAGGGAGTGGGGGCAAAGTGCAGCCCAGGTCACTGGGAAAAAAGAAAACTCAAAGTAAGGGAGTGAGGGAAAGTTCCACTTTCAGCCTCCTTATGAAAGGAGCCTGGGTAGAGAGGGGCGGGAGAGCCCAAAGGAGGGAGAAAAGGGAAGTGAGACCTGGCCGAGAGCAGGAGAGATTCTTGGGGGGTGGGGTGGGCACAGGCTGTTTGAAGGAGCTCGGGCAGGCCAAGGGGCCACCTCTTTCCGAACTTGATTTGGAGAGACCTGGAAGCACATTGCCCAGGACTCCCAAGGAGGGAGGGCAAAATGTCCTATTAAGCGTGGGACGAATTGATTTCCCAAAGAAAAACAGCACCATTTCCTCCGAATGCCCTCTCCAGTCCTCCTTAATCTGCCCTGGAGGCAGCAGGTGACCTCTGCACGGGCCCCTGGAGGCGCCTTTGTTCTGGGGCATTCTGCAGCCCGCCCTGCCCCCACCCCTTGCACCTGGGCAGCAGCCTCCAAATGCACTTGTCCATCCCTGGCTGGCTCGCGGGGAGGGATGGGCGGATGCCTTTGTACGTGAAAAGCCACGAGTCCTCCAACTCTTGTTTTCCCTTCGGCTTGCCACATTGGCTGATGGTTGTCCTGTTCGCTCCGACGGCCACAGAAACCTACTCCCAGGAAAAAATAGTTTAGCCTGCAATACTTTACCTGGTAAGACAAGTTTTTCACTGAGGCTACCTAGCGGGCCGACCCTCACTATTTATTCATGGCCAGAGCCCTGCTCTTCAGAAACCCAGCTCGGTCCTAGCATCCCCAGGTGTTCCCTGCTGAGTGCTGAGTCCTAATCCAATCTCTCTGAGGTTTGCTAATTTAATTGTGTAATGGTCCACACCTGAGACATTCCCGTAACTATCTGGAGGACATTACTTAGCTTAAAAGACTAATAAGAGTATTAAGGCAGGGACTTAGACATTGAAAGCGTTTACCATCTCTAAAACCTGAGTCAAGCAGAAGAAAACTGAAGTGGGGGGGGGCGACCTCCAAGTTAGAAAAATCAACAAGAAGTAATTAAAGTTCTTGCTGAGTAAGTCTGAAATACGTATTTAGCCCTTGTAAATTAAATACCCTGGGTTTTTAAAGAGCGATTTCCCCAAACATCTATTATTCACATCAGTAGGACAGACGGTAAGCCACTGTAAGATTTATGGAAACTAAAAGACTTCCTATGCTAAAGGTTACTGAAAGTGTAATTCGAATCATGAAATCTTTACGTGTCGGCTCGGTTTACACCGAGGGCTCATTAAGGATGCTTTTGGTATGGCAGCGGCCCGTGACGTAACAGCGGGTATTTTAAATGGGCGGGGCCAGACTGCCCTGCATGTAATTCTTTAAAAATATAAAAGCCTCCCTCTTTCCTCCTCTGTCTCTCCAGCTGTAACAACTTCACCGACTGCCTTGGTTCCACCCCGAGGATTTCACTCAGAGAACACGTTAGAGGGAATCAGGAAGCAGAGAAAAGGTCACAAATAAGCATCTCAGGAACAATGAAAGCTTTTCTCTGTGCAGCAGTGGGAGAGTTGCTAGAAAAACTGGAAAGGTATTAATCAGAAGTGGCTATAAATCCTCTGGAGTTTTGCTCTTATAAAACTCCTCAGAGAAAGTCTTGAAGGAAATGCAGGTCAAAGCCCAAAAAAGCTCTTGATCAGAGATTGCTGGAGGAAAATCTTCCCAGACGCCGTTTAATAGGCAGCAATCACCCCAGGAGTGGGGAAGCCAAGTACGCTTGAAACATGGTTGCAATTCCTAATAGGTCTTGTCACACTTAAGGCACTGCAAGCTCCATCCAACGAACAGCTGAAGCTAGCTGGCGATTCATAAAGCCAACAGTTTAAAGTTTATTATGATGAAAGCACTTAATGACAGCCGTCGCTAGGGGCCCATCATTTATAAAGCTGTGCTGAGTATTAGGCATGTAGCATGACCACCAATTTTATGTCACAATTGCTACCATAAAATGACCTTTGGTGATTTTTGCTGCATGTGGTGGACAGCTCTTCCTTCACATTAGTGCTCTGTGGCTTTCTTTGCAGACTATTATGCTGTCTAAAGCTTATTTGGCACTGTCGTGAGCCTCAACCCTTGTTATTACCCCGAAGGCCTGTCTAAAAAAAAAAAAAAAAAAAATCTCATGCTCTATTACGCCACTCCAATAATTTACAGTTCTTACCAGCCTCGGTCTGTGTAATATTTTAATGCAAATATGCTTTAGTACTGCATTTTATTTAAAAAGGAAAGAAAAGTTCCCATGCCTCTGGCTAGGGCAATATCCATTTGATGGGAGTTCACTGAAATCAGCCTCTTATTCCCTGGTCAGGTCTCACTGAATGTGTACTCTTTTCCTTGGTCGGTTAAAAACACCTCCAAAAAAAAAAAGAGAAAATGTTAATTAAACTTTCCTTGCCGAAAGAGGTTTTTGTTTTTAAAGATCCTATGTGTGATAAACCCACCTAAGGCAGAAACACTAATTCTTATTTCCCTACATCCAGTCCCAATGCAAATTTACATCTAACATTATTTAATTAGGATTCCATTTTCCAACCTGCTCTGTATAGTTAGAAAGTGTTTGAATACCCCGCCACTTTACCGCTCCGATGCAAGCTGCTGCTGAGAAAGTGGTCTGTCCATGCTACACCACCTTTAAATTGTGTATATAATTTTATAAATGATATAAAATCTGCTTCTAGTCCCTGAAAAAAAAATATAAGCATGGCACACTGCAATTTTGGGAGGATGTAAAATATGTGATTTCTGCTGGTACCGACTGTACTGGGTTTAATATAAAGCTTTTTTCAATAAGGTAAATTGTTACATGACAAACTCATCTTCCACCATTATCGTCTGCTGTTTGTGTTTAACAACAGGAGTCCCGCTCTAACAACACTGTTGTAATGGCTGTACAAATTACTCAGCTGAAAGCTTTTCACCAAACAAAACAGTATTAATCAGCAGTTCTTACGAAGGTGCTAATTAAAAACAATTTTCTTCCTCAGTTTGCAATACTAAAGCCATCTTCACTTGCACAGTTTCCAATATACAGCTACTGTATTTGCTCACACTTCAGGCCCTCTATTAAATATTGAATCTCCTATTAGCCGTTTCATTACATTTCTGTCTACAAGCTTGTTGACATTTTAAAAGTCACAGTATGATCTGTTTTATCTATTAAAAAATGTATTAATTGAAAAGTCAGGGGGACAAAAAAGGCAAAAGATAGACTCCAAATGAACAGACGTCCAGGGCAGAGAACAGAGTGAGCATTTAGTCACAGTCTGGGCAGTAAGGTTTCTGGGTAAAATGAAATCTGAGAATTAAACGTGGCATTTCAGGCTTAATGGTTTGTTAAACACCAACGGGCTGCTTCCTAATTTGGAAATAGTCCACTCAGGAAAACATATTTGCCCACTGTCTAAATTCAGTGTCTAAGGAGACCCAGTCTAACTTTCAGATCAATCTTTCCTCTCTGGGATACACTCAGCCTAATTTTGACATTTCATACAGTCTGAACTCAGGAGACTTTGATCTGGGGTGGGGAGTGTACCTGGAATCTGGAAGCAGATTGAGGGTCTAAACAGCCTTATCTTCCCTGTGAGTGTGTCTATGTGTGTGTATCTACGTACACATGACTCCCTCCCCTGCGTAAGCATTCTGCCCCCTCCCCCGAGTCCACTGCTGGACAATGCCACCCAATTGCTTGGCATAGACTGGAAACAAGTCAAATGCTGACTAAGCACAAAAGCCCCACGGAAGCTGTGTTGAGGGAAGGGGACAGTCCATTCCTATCAAAAAAGAAGAAGCCTAACCCTTAGGAGAAGAAGGTATGCCCCACTTTGATAGTAGAGAGAAAAAAAAAAACACAAAAACCCCGCTACGTCAACAATCTCCTGCCTGTGGTATTAAAACCAGGTTCTTCAACTGTCAAAAGCAGTTAACTAGTTTAGGAAAGACACCTGGCTGTTGAAATAGGGCTCCAAAAGGCCACTAATCCTTCCATTCACTCAGTTAACTGCTAGATCCCCCAAATTGATTCAACAGGTATGCAGTGGTAAATTCAGCCCATACTGAAGCCAAAGGGAAAAACAGCAAGGGGCGGGCAGCTCTTCTCTGAAAACACCAGAGGAACCAGCCAGAAAAGCTTTTATGGCCCGACAAGTTTTCTGCTGAATACAGAGCACCTAAATTACCCTACCCTAATGGAAGTTACATTTTCGTGCTCAGTCAAAAAGCCAACAAAATACACAATTTATACAAAATAGCATCAACCTCTTAGGTAGTCTTTTCTAGCACTTTTATCCCAATTCACAGCATATGTCTTGCTATAAAATAAAATATATTTCTTATAACCAACTTGTATGTGGCTGTTCATATCACCACATTAGAACTGACCATGGGCGATATTAGAAACATTCTCACACCCAACCAAATCTATTTAGTATGACAAAAGAGATTTGTGAGTTTTCTCAGAAGATACAGGTACACAGGAAACAGGAATACAGTAATAATTCTTATGATTTCAGACAGGCTTTGTTTTGAAACAAACACAGGCACAATTACACAGACAATTATGAAATGGGGCATTTCAACTGCAATTATGCAACCCAATACCGATGCAGAGAAACAATTCTTAACCATAAAGTTCAAAAGAAATGTAAGTGGTTAAACTTTCTAAAGCAGCTATAATTTTTTCCCCTCTCAATATCGGCACTTTGCCAAAATTTGAGAAAATAAAAACACTTTTAAACTATTCAATAATATACAACATTAGTTTCTTACAAACTTCCAAAGAGCCTGGACTAGTGACATCTCCAGGTAAGGGTCCCATAAAGAGCAAATCTATGAAACCCTTAACATTTTACAAAAGATTCTCTAGGTTTTAGTCACAATGAACATATTTCTTTACTCAATGTCTTTTGGTAGCACAGCTCAATTCTTATACCCTGTCTCCAGCTTAGGTAACTGTACACACTCTTCTCAGATATTAAGAAAAAACACACTACTAATTTACTTTTTAAAATACAATTTCTTCCGGCAAAATATAAACACTGGATTTCTACACCCACAACACACAAATGTAAACTGAATTCTCGCCAATTCATGTATTTTCATGAGAAAAAAATGGAACTATTCTCATGATTCTGATGCTCTATATTTTACAAGAAAAAATAAGAACAGGCGATCTTAGATGCTACTGCAGGGATGGGTTTTCTTTGTCTGGCAGATTTAGTTGCAGGAAGAAGTCATTTCTCTGCGTTTTCACCAGTCTAAACGGAACTACCTGTGTTGCCTTTTAAAACATTCCGAATTCTGATTTTTTAAACAAGAAAATAGGAAGCCAGTGTGCAACCTATACAGTCGCCAAAGGAGAGCTGCCACTAGCTGAACTACTCAGCTAAATGGCTGGTTTGCATTGCCCTGGTCTTTATCTAGCACTGAGAATAGACTGCTGTTTTACCCAAAGAGGAATAAATTGCTGTTATTGTGACGTTAGCCCATCACTTGGCATTGCAATTCAAGTTTTTGTGAGAAAGAAATGTATGATCTAACTGCGACTTGACCTATGCCTTCAGAGATCCATCTAGGTGCTCTAATGGAGCAGAAAAAGTGGTAAATACAAGAACATGCAAACTGATGGTGAAAAATTTGTTTGATGATAGAAGTGAGCAGAGAAGACATCTGAGAGTCGCTGTTTTTATGACGGCTAAGTTTGCTTAACATGCAAAAGGATTCGCCCCCAGTCTCCCACCTATCACTTTAATTGTACCACGCTAAATACACGCTTTGCCTCTACTAAAGATAGGAGGATATATAGCTAACCTACTAATGACATTACTGTGAAAGTGGACACAGATGATTCCTTACAGATAAACATCTGAATTTCCACAAAAGGCATTAGAGCATCTCCGGGATGAACCAGGCAAGGAGAGGCTTGGGCTCCCTGCAGAAAAGTCATTCTCTCTTAATCCTAGGTAGCACATATTAAATGTTTACCATACACTTGCATTGCTGCATAGGACTATATATACTTACTTTCAATCAGATAATTGTGTGATTGAGTTTTTAAAAACTCGCCCTGGTTGCCATCTCGTTTTATCAACCATTTATTCAAAATTTCCCTGGAAAGGACCTCTTTTGAAAGAGGCCTGGAGAACGGCAGTAGATTTGAGCCCTGATAAAGGCTCACTTTTCATCCATAGTCAGAGCCTAAATGTGCTCTTCTTGTACCTAAACAGATAATAAGCACTCAGCACACTCCTCCTCCTTGACACAACGCATTGAGACTAATCACACATAATTGGAGAGGAGGAGCAGAGGGCTGGCCATGCTATTGTGTCCAGAGGACAAACGGTCAGTTTATGAGGCTTTGGGCTGATGTAGTCGTTTCTTATACATCTATAGGGAAAAAAAACATCCTGTTTAAAATAAAAAAGGAGAATGGGTGAGAGAGAGAGACAGCAAAACAGAGATGGCAGATTTAATACAATTAATTTGAGGGTGATCTGAAAGGTTTGCTTTCTTTCTTTCTTTTTTTTAACCAGGAAAGAATCATCATGTTTGCTGGGTTGGCAGATGAAAAATGACCACCACTAAAATAGAACAAAGACCAAGATATCTTCTAAAGGGGGGTGGGGGTGGGGTGGGAATCACCAAAAGAAATTCTGTCTCAATGAGAGGGAAAAATATTTGGGTGGCTCTCAAGCCCAATTCAAATCTCACATAGGCCGCTTATACGTAGTTAAAGACAAAAGTTTGGTGCAGGGCTTCCCTGGTGGCGCAGTGGTTGAGAGTCCGCCTGCCAACGTAGGGGACACGGGTTCGTGCCCCGGTCCGGGAAGATCCCACATGCCGCGGAGCGGCTGGGCCCGTGAGCCATGGCCGCTGAGCCTGCGCGTCAGGAGCCTGTGCTCCACAACGGGAGAGGCCACAACAGTGAGAGGCCCGCGTACCGCCAAAAAAAAAAAAGAAAAAGAAAAGAAAAAAAAAGTTTGGTGCAGGAAGAGCAACAAGCAGGACGGCTGGGGAATCAACATGGGTGAGGACAGGTGGACCCCGGAACCCACACATGGAATGTTGCAAAGGCAGTTGGGGCCCATGTCCTGGGGGCTTGAAAATCTCAGGGAGCCAACGGCTTACTGCATATTATACCCGTTACAGATTTCTGTTTTTGTGAAAATACTGCCTGTGCACTGGATGTTTTCTTTGTCTTTCGAGCAGCTTAATCTTCTATTCATCTTTGGTTAAAATAAGCAGAAGTGGGTAATGAAGGTTTTCTTCATATATATCCTGGTTTTCCTTTTTCAACTGAAAAAGAATAATAGAGGAAAAAAGGGTAAGGAGACTCCAATTAGGAATTTTCACCAATCAGTTTTAAAGTTGAGTAGAAGGAAGACTTCTTACCTAAGTATATTGTTCTGGAAAAATAAAGCACAAAAAAGCAACTCAAAGTGGTCCTCAGTGGCAGTGACAAGACAATACTATGTATCAAGTTGGGATTTTTTTTTTTTGGTGAGGGGTAGGGTGTTTTTTCATAAATAGCCAGGATGCTTTTATGACTTTGTGGACTCCGAGGTACTTCGGCACAGGGAGAGCTGGGGGCTTGCTCATCTTCACCAGACCAGCCATTGGGCGTCGAAGTTTCTGCTCCTGGATCTCTCTGCCCCCTGCCAGTGCCCCAGGAATCAGGCCGGCAGGCGTTTCAGATCATTTGGAGACCTGGGCACAAGGGACAAACTGGTGGGGCCTAAGACATTTCAGAGGCTCTCCAGCTGCTTCCTAGGGGTTTCAGTATTAATGATAAGTAATTCAAACATTGTTTTCTCCGAGGAGGAAAACAGATTCCAACAAAAGGAGCAGCAAAAGCTTCGGTACTATTCAGGTGGAGTTCTGAGAGCCTTCCCATGATAGACTTAAA